>NC_143550.1:160037500-160198750 GCF_054136105.1 Typopeltis vanoorti | reverse complement strand
AGCGAAAACTTAAATATTTTGGACATCTAACTAGACAAGAAGGCATTCAGAAATTAATATTAGAAGGGAAATTTGATGGTAAAAGAGGGAGAGGTAGACCCAGGAGAATGTGGTTCAGAGACATTAAGGAACTGGACTGGCTTGAATTACCAAAAACGTTCCAGAGCAGCAAAAGAAAGAAAAAGGTTCCGTGACATGGTTGCCAACCTCCTTCTAGGAGATGACACTTGAAGAAGAAGAAGAAGAGGGGTAGACTTTTTTTACTCTTAGCGGGAGCTTCCGTAGCTCAATCAGTAACCTATCACCCTTTGGTTGAAAAAAAACTTGGATTTCAGTCTGGTGTTAGATGGGAGCAACCAGTGCAAACTAATATACAAACTGCAAAATTGATTTTTCGGTTAGAAATGAACTGAATTCGATCCATGTTATGAAAACTGAAATCTTTAAATGGACTTTTCCCAACTGAAGGTGAGTTAGTGACACCCTAAATAACAGAAGAAAATTCCTTGCACTTGAGGGTGGTAAAGGGTGTTATGTAGCGGACAGTTACTTCCCGCGATGAGTCTTAGAACTCCATGGAGAAGTGGTGCACCCAGGGTGGCCAAGGGGCCCTGGAATTCCCTCCAAAAGAAAAAGGAAAAAACACTAGAAAATTTTGCAAAAATTTTTTCCTAATTAAAATTCTTTTTATTTTTTTATTTATGTTGTGCGGTCACATAGGATGGGAATGCCCTATAGCTTTCGGGATTCACGGCCTCTGTGAACGCAAGGCGAACGAAGTGGTGCTTGGGCGGACCGAGCGCTACTTCATTTGCCCGAGCTGTGCCAGAGATCACGGGTTTCATGTATTGGCGGTCACTGCAGATGCTCAGTCATGGGTTGTATGCAATGCGTAGTGCGTATTCTCAAAATTCTCAAATCGTCTACTTAACTCGCCCCTCCTCCAATTAAATCTTGAGTGCTCCCCCCCCCCCCCCCCAAGATTAAAATCCCGAGTGCGCCACTGCCATGGAGACGTCAATATTTGAAGGATATTGAAGAGAAAGTTGGACACTTATCCGGACAACGGCGTCAGCAGGTCAACTCAAGAAAGAGAGATGCCCGATACTTGTGCACTAAACTCAAAGCAATCAAGGCGAAGATTGAAAATGATTCGTAACCATAGAAAATGCAGACTGTGCAGAGATAAAGAAGAAACAGTGGACTATCTAATTAGCTCATACAGACTATAAAATAAATAATCGGACTGGAAAAACTGTACACTGAAGATTGTTTGGGAAATATGATTTTCCAACCGCTTGGGAACAAACAGTTATTGAAAATAAAAATGCGAAGATGTCATGGGATTTTAAAATGCAAACAGAGAGATATCTAGAACATCGGTTCTCAACCGGTGGTACGTGTACCCCAGGGGGTACGTGCTGGGCTGTTCAGGGGTACACGAAAAATAATCAGTAATGGCGGAAAAACGAGTAAAGTAAACAAAATGCAAACCGTTAGTTATGGAACGATAAATATCAGTATATAAAAACAGCTATTTTAAAAAGAAGGGGTATAATTTATAGAAATGGGTGTAAAAGGAGGTACATAAGTGGAAAAAGGTTGGGAACCACTGATCTAGAATATAATCTGCCAGACATCACTGTAATTGAACAATGTGTGGTTTATTGACTTGTCAAATTAAAAGACAATAAAGTAGAAGAAAAAGCGCCTGAAAAATTGACCAAATATATATTTCTGGGAGAATCAACTTAAATGAAGAGACAAGAGATTAACATTTTGGCTTTGATATTCTTAGAAGCTATTGAAAACATCTGAATACCAAAATACGAAACATTCTCGGCTTCTATATTTTGGAAGCCAAGCGAGCTTGCGCAGTACGATGATTCTGAAAGTAACTTTTAAAAAAATTAAACTAAGGAAATAATAATATACGTCACTTCGGGGGAAAAAAGTAATTTTTAATATTTAATTAAAATATTTAAAATTTACCATGTTCTGTATGAAAATATCAATTCTAAATGAAATTTAAAAAATATTCATTCAAGTAGTATGCTTATAAAGAGATACATATGAGATTCAACAGATGGCAGCACCAGTACTTATACATATTGTTATTCAGGTTGCAAGAAAAACACAACATTGATTTTCTCTAAATAGCAAAATAAATAATGCCTATCGTCTTAAAATGGAAACTAATGAAAAAGAAAGCAATAAGTATCAGTAATTCAACTTATCACCTTAAATATGTATTATACCATAGAATTGTAACGTTTTGAACATCTTTTCTGTTGGCACTTTGTGATATGCCTTGCATCCGTGCTAAGGAAGCAACTCCCCCCCCCCCCCCATTTTAAAGCAACTCTGCCATTAGAAATCTGCACTTAAAGACACATACACCAGATTTATCCCCAGAGTTTCATGTCGGTATATATCATCTTGTTAAAATGTTCTTAACAAGATGATATACATCCCAACGACCATTAGTAATTTAAGAAATATAATTTTATTTTAAATAAATACCGCTGGATAATTGTTCATTTATTTTTTTAAAATATAATACTCGAAATAGTTTGTAAAAAACTTTTGGTACCTAATATAAATGAGCATAAATGAAATATGTTCAAATATCTTAGGCATAATTGATGCTATGGTCTTCACTTTGACTTTTGACGAGATCAGACGTGTTATTTTAGATTGAGCCTGATTAGATTTGATACAAGATGTTTCGGGAATCTCATATTGCATTGGCTCTGACACAGTTTGATTCCTACTGTCTCCCCCTCTGCATGAAAAATACACGAGGTCTGATGGCCGTGTAGGCCCCACCCGAGATGAGGACCAGTGGTGGATTTATGGTTTTTTAGGGAGGTAGGCTTCATCCTGTGGCCAAGTGAATTCTCGACACTCCTTCCCCATTAATTAGGGTATTTTAAACTTAAGTATTGATTTGCTGGTAGACACATTTTTGTGTCTACGGGACTTTGGTGGAAGATCGTAAGAACTTCTGGATTTTTGTCAGTAGATCCTTTAAAATCTATATGGGGGGGTGGGGGGGGGGGGGGGTGGGGGGGGGGGGGGGTGGGGGGGGGGGGGGGTGGGGGGGGGGGGGGGTGGGGGGGGGGGGGGGTGGGGGGGGGGGGGGGTGGGGGGGGGGGGGGGTGGGGGGGGGGGGGGGTGGGGGGGGGGGGGGGTGGGGGGGGGGGGGGGTGGGGGGGGGGGGGGGTGGGGGGGGGGGGGGGTGGGGGGGGGGGGGGGTGGGGGGGGGGGGGGGTGGGGGGGGGGGGGGGTGGGGGGGGGGGGGGGTGGGGGGGGGGGGGGGTGGGGGGGGGGGGGGGTGGGGGGGGGGGGGGGTGGGGGGGGGGGGGGGTGGGGGGGGGGGGGGGTGGGGGGGGGGGGGGGTGGGGGGGGGGGGGGGTGGGGGGGGGGGGGGGTGGGGGGGGGGGGGGGTGGGGGGGGGGGGGGGTGGGGGGGGGGGGGGGTGGGGGGGGGGGGGGGTGGGGGGGGGGGGGGGTGGGGGGGGGGGGGGGTGGGGGGGGGGGACCGAAAATCACAATTCTCCATCTAATGATATGAGAGGCCTAATATTATATAGATAGAGGCCTAATAATAAATAATTTGTGAGTTCAACAAATCTTCATCATCGGCCTGTAGAGTAAGATAGGCTGAGAGTCAGCAGATAGTAGGAGAGGAAATAAAGATAGAGTGCATAGTGGTAGGGTAGGTTAAAGAGGCCTCAGTTGACCTGTTTTAGCTGTTTTCCCCCCAGGGGCGTTTCTAAAACGGTCGTTGATTTTTCACTTTACAAAAAAGGAAAAATCCTAAAAAGGAAACATGTAACAAAACAAAAACAAAAAAGTACACAGAAAAGCAAAAATTGAAAATTAAACTTAGAGGTGGAGGAAGGATCTGGCCCGAGTGATGCAGCTCACAAGGAACTGCACCGCCTCGATGTAAGCCTTCGCCGCTCGGGTTCTCAGGTCCTCCCCCACCTGTGATAGCTGAAACCGGTGAAGCTGTGTACAGAAACTCCACAAGGTGGTTACTGTGTCTTTCTTTTGTTGTGGGCAGTTATTATTCTTTTGGCCACCTCACTTCCCTTGGCCATGTCTAGTTTGCAGAGAGCTATGAAGAACGCCGAAGCTACCTCCTCGTCTAAATCCTGGGCTACCTCTACTTGCTCAGGGGTGATTTTGCTGATGTCATCAACGAAAATGTCACCCCATTTTGCACTGACGATGTCAGATCCATGTTCTCCTGTGAGGAGGAGTTCAGGTTCTCCTATTTTTTTTTATCGCTTCTTTGAATTTTTCTGCCATCCCTGGGATACCTCTGATGAGATGGCTGAGAGTCTCCCCTGCTTTCGCGTGAGGGACTTCTGGGTGGGCGGTCTCAGATACTTTTGCTGTTTTGGGCGTTACCAACTCTTCTTCCTGTGGGCTTAATGGCCGTTTGGAGGTGTTAATGTTCACCTCCATCTTTCCTTCTTCCCTATCTATATCATCTGTATTAGTATTGATGGTTTCAATAGCGGCTGTTTATTTTTGTTGGATTTTACTGCTTGTGGAAGTTTTTTTCCCCTTTCGGTTTTTCTTAGACGTGGAGGTATGGATTTATGTTATATCAGGAGCAGCCTCGAAAGGAAGAGAAGATTCCTGTGGTGTGTCATTTCCATTGCTTGGTGGAGTTGCTGGCATGATTGCACCACCCATCCTCTCAGCAAGGGTTCTGGATGGGCATGTGTCCACTTTGTGGTCAATTACCCCACATTTCAGGCAAGCTGACTCACAGTTTTCTTGGTTGTGGCCTGCTTTGAGGCAGTTTTTACATTTCACTCTAGGACAGTCCGCCCCAAGGTGAGTGAAAGCACCACATCTAAAACATTGTTTTTTTACACCAGGGTAATTTATCATTACTCTGGCGGATCCAATCATAATGAAGTTGGGAACGGGCGCTTTCATCTCGAGGGAGATGTGGACTTCACCCGACTTCCATTTGGGGTTTTCTGCGTCATTTAGGACTTCCACCTTGTGTATAACGCCCGATTTCCCGAATATTTCGTGGATGATCTTTACATCCGTTTCAATATATTCTAAAGGGAATCTGGGGATTCTAAGTAGTTTGGTAATACTCCCTACCAAAAATGGAACTATTGTTTTTCCATTACATTCGAATCCTGCAAGTAGTTTGTCTCTTGTTTGCTCACTCCTTACTACTACTTGGAAGCGGCCACCCCCAAAGGGAGTAAACCCAAAAATCTGCTCAGCGCCGATGCTGCTTTCGATGAGGGCTTTGGCCAAACATCGAGGACGTAGATCAGCTTCCACTTCGATTCCAAGGGTCCGCGTACGCGGCAAAGCCATGCTGGTGAGGGGGGGGCCTAAGCTATTCCCACCACCGAGTGTGTTGTTCTTGCCCCAGTCTGGGGTTTATTCTGTATCTGCTGCTGTAGTTTATTATCAAGTGCCTCTATGAGATGCTTTGCCGATAATAACTGAGCTAACATATACTATACTACAATTTGCGCTTAGCTAAACAATTTGCTAATCACTTATGGGGAAAGTTCACAAAAATGAACTACACGCTTGATCTAAGCCAAAAGGCAAAAGATTATCACGACCTATGAACAGAAACCTGAGCGCCTAATTATACGAGAGGCATAAAGCATGACTACCTACTTTACACATACAACCATGTCTCCATTTTTTAATAAATGAACATTATTTATAAAACCGGAGGGTGTTGTAATAAATTTAATTTTTGAAAAACAAATTAAAATGTAACAAAATAGAATAAAATTTAATGATATTTAAATTCATTCTTTTATAAACTTTTTATATAGGAAAGGTGTAATATGGTCGTGTCATTAAATAGAAAAATAATTTTCTCCTCAATTACATGTTTTCAAAATTCGTATGCAACTGATATAGTAAATCGATCGCTGGCATCATACATGATTCCGTTAAAAGTCTTGAAACGCTACGTATGTTTGTATTGATAGAATGATGTGTTTATTCTACTCTTTTGCTGTAATAGCTGCTTCAATGGATTATCTAATAATATTAGTGGCAAGTTAGTAAAGTGTTTCCATAGCAACTTCTCATAATGAAAATGTCCGTTATAGTCATGATATAATTCGACTTTTATTATTATTATTAATGGTTGTTTGGTTCTTTTATGGAATTGCATTAGAAGTAACTGTGGCTATTAAGACTGTAAAAATCATATGCAAACGGGAATCTGTGTACTTTCCATTTAAATATTGCGATGTTGCGTTGGAAGATGCAAAAGTCATTAATTACTTCAGTGAAAAACACGAAACATTATCCAGAATATCAGTACATTGACGATTTCGTGCCCTTCTGCCATTGGTCATAAATCCATATATCAAGAAAATCGTCGGAACATCTTACACTGTAATACAGTTCATCGCTAGAACAACACGCTCAAGGAAAATTCTGTTCTCTAGACATTCTCCGGATCCGAGTGATCTTTTGAAGGAATCATAACTTATAGTAATGATTCCAAAAAAAAAATAAATAAATCTTCAAAATTAAACCCGAATTCACTTCATAGAGTCAATTCTATCATTGAATCCTCGATGCGCATTTCCTATGTCTATCTTACACTAATTTGACTCGATTCAAAACTTATGCTCAAGAAAGATGGTTTATTCTAGAAGAGTGATTATCTGAAAATGTTTGTTGCATTGCATTGTCATCGACGGTAAACATCTATGGGAAAGTTATCTTTTTATTTGATGACGAAAAACTACAATTTCATTGCGTAGTCGTCAATAACCTAAAAACAAAGGAAATTAAAATATTTTTTTTTTTAAAAAAAAAAAAGATTTAATGAGAAAAAGAAAATAAGAAAAACCCTAAATTTTAAGATATTGCTTTTAAAAACTTTCAACATATGAAAAGAAATTACGATACCCAAAAGAAATAATAATAAATTTAATTTAAAAGTGATGAAATATTTATATAAAATAAATATAAATAAAACAACGGTGGAGTAATGGGAGAATCGATCGTGAGATGCGGTGATTGATTCATTAATACCTTTGGAGGGTAATGGATGGCAATGCTGTACCAATGAAGTTTAACTGAGGTTCGGCTATTGCTGTTACCCTCCTGCCATGATCAGAGCTTTAATAGCTCAATAACACCTTATCCCTACACTGTCCTCTACAGATAACGGGGAAGATGAAAAGCATTCTTGCTTCACCCCTTTAAGCGAGTCCTTATAGGGACTATAAAACCACGGTAGGTGATATGCAATTCCCCGTTTGGTGGTCTGGCTTAGAATATGCTTTAGCGAATGAAGTTCTAACTGAGGCGCGGCTATTGGTATTATGAGTTTCGCTCTCTTAGGTTTCTTCCGAAGTTTTGTTCCCTCTGAGGGGGGGATTCTCTAAGAGAGCACTTTGAGTCTCCGGAGAGTGTGTTCTCTGGAAGGGCCCAGTGAGGGGCTGTTTCAGTGGATGCTTTTCCCTGGATTATGAGCGGTTCTGCTCGTTGGTGGGGGAGCGCGTCACTGAGTGGAGCCACCGCTGAGTTGGACAGTCTTTCGGCCACTATGGAATGGTCTAGGGATCGTCTAAACTTTTAGAGATGGCTTTACTTAGATATAAGATTAAGAATAGCGCCGCTGTAACCCATGAATGTCGTCAGAAGTGACTAAAATGGATGCAGAGTTTCGACAGTTTCTCTCTCTTAGATTTCTTTCGGAATATTGCTCCCACTGAGGGGGGGGGGCTTAGATTTCAGGAGTTTGCCCTGAGAGAGCATTTTGAGTCTCTGGGGAGGGTGTTTTCCGGCGTGACCCATGTGGAGTCTTGTCGGTGGACGCTTTTCCCTGAAATATGAACAGCTCTGCTCGGTGGCAGGGTGAGACTGTCACTGAGTGGGCCAACGCTGAGTTGGACGATCTTACTTAAAAATCGCTCCACTGCAACCCATGCATGTCATACGAGGAGACTAAAATGGGTACCCAGGGAGGATAATGGATGGCAATGCTGTAGCCAATAGCCAATGAAATTCTAACAGAGGCTCGGCTATTACTGCTACCCCTGCCGTGATCAGAGCTTATATAGCTCAATAATAATGTCCCATTCATAGATTTTCACAATCAGATGAAGGGATAAAGAGTCAAGGATTCAGTCCATTCTCTCCCCCCCTAAAAAACGGTAGGTAGTATGTCCATCATATAAATGTGCTATTTGGATGATTTAGCAATTAACGGAAAGAATAGGAGTATCATACATTGAAAGAAGTTCTTGGTAGAAAACATAACGAAGAAAAAAGTCACTTTTCGAAATGAAGTTGGGATGCGATCTCTTCCTAAATGTCAGATCACCAGGAAAATACTTTTAGAAAAAGTATGTCTGTTGAGAACTATATCGCCGCTTTTGCCCTACGGTTGGTCTGTATGAGCCTGGACAGTGAACATTGAACCTGGTCATCAATTGTTTCCTGGGCGTTGATACGTCCATTGATGGTATATTCGCGGTAGACCTTTGATTCGGTTGCCCTCAAGTTCTCTGGGGCTTCTTACGACTTGTGCGATAGAATGAAACTTGCGCCGATAATACGTCCACGGTCAGAGTCGCAAATATGGTCACATTTACGCATGTTCGTCGATTGCGATAAACTGTTGGGAAGCCTCGATGTCTGCCTATTTACCATCTGCATTCGGTTTGTGTACGTTTCGTTCTGCGAAGGGAATGCTAACCTTTGTCCTTTGAGTGTATAATGTATGTACGGTCTAATTTTTCAAAGGAAGTTATAGCATGCAAATTACAATAAAAAATTGATCAAGTTAGCGTAAAATCTTAGACAATCAAATCCTTTTATATGTCAACAAAGAGATTACATCATCTTAGAACTAGAAAATAACAGGAAAATGTCCTTCTGTGATATGCTTCGGTAAGGCACACTTGTTATATTGAAAACCTACTGAAATACACCGTTACTTGTTCCATTTATTATACATACAGTCCGACAAAAAAAAAAAATGAAATTACTAATTCTACTTGATGGTTGTAAAGATGGTGAACTCAGAAGACGAGATAAGAGCCAGAGGTGGTAGCTTATCCCCAAGCGAAACCACGTGAATATAATTTTTGTCCAGCACTCGGAGAACGTTTACGAGTGTTCATCATCTGAGGTAAGTTAACAAGCTCCCTTACGGAGGTGGAAAAAACGTCGGGATTTTCATCTCGCAAGATAGAGGCTATCCCCTATATCTCAGTTATCCTCCTAAGAAATTAAGAGAGAAAAAAAATCGAAATTTTTTATATTAAAAGACAAAAACTCTACATGCGGAGGATTTGGGTTTTTATACGTAAGGTTTTTATTAGGCCAGTGTGTTATGTATGATAGTAGCGCGTGCGTTTCTGTGGTTGGTCCGTCTTGACATGAAATACGTTAGGTTCTTTTTTCGATTCTGTAGTCAAGGTTCCCTATAAGCTGCGCGCACACACATCGGACATAAAGAGAGAATACATGTCTAGTAACTGCGCGGACAAATATTTTCCTTTCAGAAATCCCAATTTATAGTCAATAATTTTTGAACGTACAATAAAAACCGCGTATATGATAAATAATTAGTTACTTTTATCCTGAGTCGTGTTGGTGACTGATGCTAACGCTAGCAAGTTGCAGATGGAAATTTGTTTAGAGTGTCTACTGTCTAGACAGTACAGGCACTTGAACCCGTACAAACGGTCAAGGATTTTTTGTAGCTCAGCGGATTTAAGCTAATTAACGTAGTGATCGCACTTTTACAGATTATTTAGTTAGAAAAAAGGACAGTATTAATATGAGAAATATTAGGTTACACACTGAGCCCGAGATTGGTAACTTGTACACAAAATGTTTTTGTTGCGTATGGAAATATATGGTTTAGTGTAGTACTGAGTTGTCTAAGGAGGTTAAAGCAAAGACAAGATTCTTCAAAACTATTCAAAGAAATTATTTAAACAGACTGGTTGTCAATGTTTATAAAGGGGAAAATAAAAAAATGATATACTAAGTGAACACTTTAATGAGACATTTCCTAATAGTAATACGAAAATTCTGCTGCTTCCATACGACACTGGCTAACTCCTCTTCACTTTATCCACTTTAAATCCTTTATAAAGTGACTGGAAAATTTATAAATACTTTTATAAAGTTTTCTTCATTCGGTCTAAACAAAGGGCGTTACCAATTGAACTATGGATTCGTGTGATCAGAAATATCTGGTAAAGAATTTACAGTAAGAAATTCAAACACATAAGAAGGACTTTCGTATATTTCGTTCAACGTATACAATCCGCCAGTTGCATGCAGCGATATCATTCATCCTCCCACTTCAATTAGTGATGTTATGAGATTACACTGTACATATCTGATTTAACGCAACATAGAGCCGATTTTTCGAAACTTGTTATAACATGTATCTATTATTGCAATATTACTAGATGGCGCTATAGTTTTCGAAATGTACCATGTATGGGAACAATATTTGGTTCAATTAACAGAATGTAGAATAGAGTGTTTTTCCAAATTTTGAAACCGCTCACCCCCACTGTGAGAGATTCTGTCAAGGGAGTGCGAAATAATATTAAAATAAAATCTTCGTTTGCAGCTGGAGTAGGACAGATGGTGAGTTGTGTGGTGTGGAATGTGTGTCCTGCAATAATATAACATGATTTAACTTTTTTCATATCTGTGATGAAATCCGCGCATTTTTTATAATTACACTCTCGGAATAGATAATATTTCTCGAATAGCTCGAGTACTGCTTTTGTTTTGTTGGTGTACACCCCAATTGCTGTTAATACTTGATTGTGTTTCAAAAAGAAAGGTGAGTCCGTTTATTAATACTTTAAAAATATACTTTAGTTCTTTCATGCATGATTACCTTTTCCGACCTCTTTGGATTGTTAAGATATGAATGTTAGTGAAAATGTTTTCTTCGGGTTCTGTAAAGACGTAAAGAGCCGTATTATTATTTAGTTTATAACTTATGACAAAATAAAGGTGAATCTTTATGTGTTTCTCAATCTTTTTTGGATCATTCCCCACCTCAACGTCTCAAAGATTTTGATGCCCCTCTCCCACCCTCTAGCATAATAGTCAGCCAAGTTTCGGAAAAGTATAATATAAATATGTATAGGTATGTACATGTAGATTTCTAATTGCCTTCAAAATATTCAAATTGCCCCCTGTGGGGTGTACGCCCCACGTTGAGAAACATTAATATAGATGTTTCAATCAGGAAAGTTGTTTACATGAAGTCTCGAGTTTTGAATATAATAATAATAACAAAAAGTCAAAAATCATGGTGAACTGAATCAAATGAGTGAAGTGGATTGTTCTAATTACTGACTTTTTTTTGGCAGAAATGGCCCCACAAAGTAGGCATTAACAATGCTGATCTTCTTCGTCTCCAAATATTTTGTAAAATTATTTACTTAATCCAGTGGTTCCCAAAGTGTGCTCCGCAGCTTCCTTACAGGGGCTCTGCGATTACAAAATTTTCATAATTTTATTTCCATTTTCAGTTCAATGTAATAGGACGCGACATCTATCGGACCTGTGCAAACCAGTAACTCACAGTAATAACTTTGCAGAAGCCTCTACAAATGATTACTAGATGGAGCTCTACAATAATTAAGTTTCTCGATTGTTTTAGTAGT
Source organism: Typopeltis vanoorti (assembly GCF_054136105.1). NCBI lineage: Eukaryota > Metazoa > Arthropoda > Arachnida > Uropygi > Thelyphonidae > Typopeltis > Typopeltis vanoorti. The sequence goes on along the minus strand of NC_143550.1, from coordinate 160,187,061 downwards.
TTCTCAAACTTTCTCGGTACTTGGTGTTCGCATATAAATAGCTGTCAGTTTCGCGCGGTCTTAGTGTTGAATTAGTTTTCGGAGATTGCATCAAATGAATATTGCTGTGATTTAGTCAAGTGAAGTTTTTGAAGTATTTCTTCTCGTATGTATTTTTAAAAATGGATCGGTTTTTACTAAACAGTAATAAGAGTTGTGAGAGAGTAAATAAAGAGGGCACACCGTCAAATAGCGGCAAGAGTGTGTGAAGAAGCGTAAATATCGAAAATATGATCACAGTTATTTGGACTTTGGATTTACGTCGACAGAAGTCAATGGTGAAGGGAGGCCGCAGTGTATACTGTGTATAGCAGTTTGGGCACCAGAGCGCATGCTACCAAGTAAGTTGAAACGCCATTTAGAAACCAATCATTCCAGCATGGTTAGTATATCTCGTGACTACTTTATCAGAAAGTTAAAAGAGTTAAATCAAAAAAGGTAGTTTTTATAAGCAGGCTTCAATACTAAGCACTGCTTTGGTAGCATCTTACAAGGTGGCACATAGAACAGCAAAATATAAGACGCCTCATACCATCGCAGAAGAACTCATTCTACCGGCTGCTGTAGATATGGTGAACATTATGATCGGTGAGTCTGCTGGGAAGCTGCTTTCAAAAGTGCCTTTGTCCAATAACACCATCAGTCGAAGAATACAGCGCATACAGGAGGACCTCAATGATTAATTAATTGAAAAAAAATAAAAGGGTAGGAATTTGGGTTGCAGCTGGATGAGGCCACAGATAATAATAATAATACTCACTTGATTTGCTATGTACAGTTTATAGATGGTAATAACATTGTAAAAGACTTCTCTTTTGTAAAAGTATCATTGCTGGTGCTAAGGCTGAAGACTTGTTCGAGATCCTTGATACTTTTATATCCGAAAATAATTTGAAGTGGACTAAGTGCGTTTTTGTCTGTACTGATGGTCGTTCTGTGTCCGGCTGTTATGGAGGATTGCAGGCACTTATTCGAAGCCAAGCCGCTGATGCACTGTAGACCCATTGCGTTATTCACAGGGAAGCCCTCTCGTCAAAATATCCGAGTCCTACATATCTTAAAATATGTATTGAATGTAGTAAACTTTATAAAAACTCGGCGTTGAAGAAGGCAAGGTTTTTCAGAAAACTGTGTGAGGATATGGGATCCGAGCCAACGTCTTTGTTGTACTACAGCACTTCGCGATGGCTCTCTCGTGGTAATCTTTAGTCTCGTACGTTTGAAATGCGACAGGAAATTTATATTTTTCTTAAAGAGGAAGACCACAAGTATACCGAAAAATTTTGTGAATGAAGAATTTTTGGTAAAACTAGCACACTTATGTGATATTTTTGAAAAGATGAATGCTCTGAATATCTCCCTGCAGGCATGCAACATGCACCTTTTAAAGTCGATTGAGAAAATTTCAGCTTTTATAAAAAAAAAAACTAAAACCATAGAAACGAAAAATGAATGAAGACGGAGGCAAAGAATGTTTCTCCTTGTTGCAACAGTTTTTGACCTCCAATGGAGTTGATTTCTCTCGAGCTATGGAATCAACTTTTGAAGAACACTTATCATAGCTTATCACCTGGTTTGAGAAATGTTTTCAAAATGATAATATCGATAAATGTGCATGGATTCAAGATCCATTTAATGACAGTGCTCCATCTGAATTTACTGCTACAGAAGAAGAGAATCTTATTGAGTTGTCTTGCGACAATACGTTGAAAACAACATTTAGCAGCGTGGAATTAATTGAATTTTGGATATCAGTAAAAGATGAATATCCCCTTCTGAGCGAAAAAGCTCAGAGAACTTTAATTCCATTTACGACTTCTTATTTGTGCGAAGCTGAATTTTTGGCAATCGCTGTGATAAAAACAAAGTATTGCGCGAAAATCAATGTAGAGAAGGAAATGTGGGTAGCTGTGTGCAGTTTGATTCCAAGATTTGAGGAAATGTGCGGCGATCAACAGGCTCATCCAACCCACTAATGATAATTAGTCGAATTTGTTCAATTACTTTTTTTGTGATCTTAAATACGTGTTTTATTTATTTTTACCTAACCCTTTAATTAAAAAAAATTATTCGCTATTTCGCAAAGTGTGCTTGTTAGAATTTGACACAAAGCGCCTTGGGAAAACCTGGATTAAGCAAGGGCGCCGAGAATCGAAAACATTTGGGAACCACTGGTTTAATCTAAATCTGTACAAACTGTTTAAATAAAAACATTAATGCTATATGTCCTTAAAAGGAAGGGCCAGATGGGTGAGGCAAGAATGCTTTTCATATTCCTCGTTATCTAAAGAGGACACTGAAAGATAGGGTGGGTATTAATGAGCTATATAAAGCTCTGATCATGGCAGGAGGGTAACAGCAATAGCCGAGCCTCAGTTAGAACTTCATTGGCTACAGTATTGCCATCCATTACCCTTCCTGGATACCCATTTTAGTCGCCTCGTAAGACATGCATGAGCTACATTGAGGCTGATACGTAAGTAAAGCCCTGTATAAAAATTAGAACGATCCCAGACCACTCAATAGTGGCCGAAAGATCGTCCTACTCAGCGTTGGCTCCACTTGATGACCGCAGCAGCCAACATACACTCTTTCACGAACTCTCCCTCTACATGAGGTATCAGCTTCTTTGCGATTAGCTCGCTCACTACATAACTCGTCTGAATAATTGTTTCTGTCACAACGAGGCCTAGTGAAATCAGCTTGTTGTGATTCCAAACTCCGCTGAAGAGCATTGATTTTATCCAGACGCATTTGGCCTCCCAGTTAATTGAGTTCAGCATGTTTTGAGCTGTAATGACGCTCGAGATTGGCTTTTTTCATTACTGCTAACGCATCGACGCAAACTAAGCACACAGGTTTGCCTTTGACTTCAACCAAAAAAAAATCATTTCACTGATCAACTGTTCTTTTCTTTGTAGTCGCCATTTGTAGGATTTCGCACCACTTAAGGTTTAATAACTATCAAGTGCGTGTGTGTGTGTGTGTGTGTGTGTGTGTGTGTTTCGCCAGCGAAGCGATTATTTTGCATTGATCGCTGTTCTAATCCTGCATCTTGGATTAGGAACATACCCTACGTTCGTACCATCGACTCTGGAGGTCTTCTCGTCGGTTGCTGCGGCAGCTGACGAGATGCATACTTGTCTGTCCTATCATGTACTCGCATTATCTGTCCTGTCTATCCCGTAATGGACGTTCCTTGCTTTTCCCTAAAACTTTACGTCATTATTATGAATCACGTAATATAAATTTATGTTGTTATGGAAACAAAGCTCCCAGATTTGTTGAATTTCGAGTCCCGCCTGCAGTTGCCTTGGCAAGGCCAGGCCAAATGAATTCGTGGGTCTTATACGGCCCGTTTGCCGTACGTTGCCCTCCCCTGATCTAGAGCATCTCTCTGGAGCCACCAAAAATTCACTCTCACTTCGTTTTTCATGAGGTCTACACAGGTTAGAAAGGGAGCTATCTTTGAAGTGTTTTTAACAGCCTGCGCGAGTGACATCTAGAAGAAACATGCAAAACATATTACGAATTAGCCTTTTATTTCTATTTTCAGATATGTTCGTAAAGGTAGAGTAGGCCAAGTAAATATGTTGACAAAAAACTGTTCGAAATATCCTCTTAGGTGAAGTTTTCTTGCACGAAGTATCTGCTGATATAAGAATTGATTTTATCAATTCTTATATCACAATGGGCTTCGTCTATTAGGTCGGAAAGATCTGGGTTCGATTCCCGTCCAAGACGTGAGGATCCTCTATCAGGTCTCTTTTGGCTAAAGATGAATTAGCCGGTCGTCTCATACGGTGGTAGAGGGTTTTTGCAACGGGAAACTCGGGTTTTTCGTCCCCCAGAACAGGAAAACAGGCTCCGTGAACACACAAACACATGGATTACAGTCGGGAATACTTAAGACGGTCTCTCCACGCATATACGGCACATTCCACACACGAACGTGGAAGAAAGTATCGCACTTTAATGCGAGCGAGGTTGAAGGGCAAAGGTGGAGAAAGAAGGAATAAATGAAGAAGATCAGGAGGAGATTCGGATGTGTTTGCAGTTTGACTGTAAAGGAATGTTGAGTAGCTGCTGCTTGTGTTTGAACATGCGCAATAGAAAGCTAAGGAAGGAGATGACGGATGAATGTGAAATGACGATATTTTTCCTTTCTATTTTTAATAGCAACGGCATTTAAAAATAGAAAGGTTTCAGTTCTTTATGATCACCAGGATTCAACGTACAAAAGAATGTAAACAGAACAAATACAAAACCCAATATCGTCCTTTTAAATTAATACAAGCAAGATGATATACTGTATATACATCCTTTTCACGATATTGGAAACAATTTTCGACAACATCAAGATTTTGACTTCCTTAAATTTAAAGTCCTTTTTTATTTACTTATTTTATTTATTTGTTTTTGCCTATTTATTTTATGTATGTATTTAGTTTCTTATTTTAATTATTTCTGCTGTCAGTCATCTACTGCACACAAAATAATCCTACAAAGCTTGTCCGTAAATGTCTTAAATGTTATCAGTTCATTACAGTTCAAGGCTTGTTGTCAGTTCATTACGCTAATTGTACGTTATTCATATGTAGATATTTTTATTTTTTAAATGAAATTTATTATTATCCGTTTCGTCCGTCTAAATAATTTTAGAAGAAACATTTCTAATTCTAAGTAGATTTAATTATTATAAAGAAAAATAATTGCTTTCTAATATCTTGTATTCCTCAAAAGGAATTACTCTCACACCTTCTTTCATTTTAAATAACTTCGTTTATATATGTACTGTATTCAGGTTTTTTTGAATGGGTTAACTACAAAGTCAACCTGTCCTGTGGCATAAGGATAGATTTGCACACATTTGATAGATTCGAACCGGACCCATCAAACCCGAAAATCGTTCTCTCCTCATCGACATTTCAATGACAAAGCTCATTCCCGTCATTAACACAGTTATATAACATTGTCGCTCTCACACTCATAATCACAGCATTCCTCCATTTATAATTTAGTTTCCCTGACTCTCTGTGTTAGGTCTCTTACCAGTTCTTAGTTTTTCTAGACTTCTGTTATCAAAAGCATTAAAAAATAATATCAAAAGTTAAAAAACAAGATAATGGAAATATCAAACTTACAATATATAATCATCAAATTTCTCTATAGAAACAACCTCGAACGAACCAATACGTATCATCCATCGTCATACCCTATGCTGGACCAGTCTCCACCAAAATAGCAAGAATCATGAGACCTTTTAACATCAGAGTTGTTTTTAAACCTACCACAACTACAAGACAGTTATTATTATCCACGAAGGATAGCGTCGCTTTCTACAAATACGCAAGTGTTTATAGCATACCATGTACGTGTGGACTTACATACATAGGCCAAACTTCAACAAGCCTAGAAATTCGAAAGAGGGAACATGTCGGATATGTCAATCATAATAGAACAGACACCTCAGGGTTAGCACATCATTTCTCAACTTCAAACCATGCTATAGATTGGTATAATAGTTCCATGCCATATATCGAAGAGGATTTTAGATGCAGAACCTTTGAAGAAGCTGCAGTAGTCCTACGAACAGGAAATAATCTCAATAGAAATCAGGGAATAATATTAAAAGACATGTGGAAAAATTTGTTAAATTCATTAAGTTTAACGGAACTAAATTACGCGAAAAATTATACAACGCGACTTAATAACAATAACTAAGTTTTCCCGCCTTATGCGTGTGATGTCACGCGTGCACTCCAATTTGTCTAGCTGTTTTTTAAACCTTCATTCGTTTGTTTTTTTGCGTTTAATACCAGCATAAACTTTCACGTCTTGACAAAGCTAGACATTTACAGCTAGCGAAACTAGTAGACGATTTGTATAAATGTTTATTAAATCCATGGTCTTAAAATCAAACAGTTTGTTTCGCTTTTGATGATAACTTATAGTAATGAGAAGCGTAAATATGATTCAAAATAATTTTCAAAATCGAACCCGATCCCACCGCGTGGGACATTATTCTATCATTGGATCCTCAATGCACATTTCCTATGTTTCTTTTACACTGATTTGACTCGATTCAACTCTTATGCTCATTAAAGATGTCTTAATCTAGAAGAGTGATTATCTAAAAATGTTTGTTGCACTGCATTGTCATCGACGGTGAACATCTATGGGAAAGTTATTATTTATTTGGTGATGAATCACTATAATTTCACTGCATAGTCGTCAGTAACATAAAAACAAAGGAAATTAAAATATTTTCTATAAAAAAGGATTTAATTTAAAAAATTAAAATATGAGATCCTAAATTTTAAGATATTGCTTCAAATACCATATTTCAAAAAATTAAAATAAATTAAGATACCAAAAAGAAATAATAATAAGTTAAAATAAAATAATGATGAAAAAGTGTGGGAAACTCGTCTTGAATACAATCACGATTTGATCAGTTTGTGCGATCATTAGATGAATTGATTAAATGGTATGAGATTTATCGTCAATTTTTTAATAGTGTTTGAGTTAAGTAGTAGCTTAACTAAAGAAAGGATTAAGTAGTAGCTGTTTCATAGGTACGTTGCTTCCATAAATTACAGATGATCTTGATACGTATGACTTAATCCCAAAGCTGGATAAAAACTTACCACTTGAGCTGCTTAAAAAACTATTAAATTAAAGAAATTTGAAATCGAGTGGCCAAGTTACTTGAACCTTTACTCGGTGACAAATAGTGACCCTGAAGGTGATGATATGAAAGCAAAAGAGGAAAAAATTGACTTGGTGGTTTCCCACCCAAAGAATTCCAAGAAGTATATGCGCGTAAAAAACGCCAAAGTACTCAGAGATGACAAGAATGATGATGACATGCCTAATACTGATCTCTCTAGCTCTGTTAAAGAGAAGGTGCCTCCTGTTATCAAGATATTGCCTATTCAAGGGATAAAAATACGGACGCAGGCCTAAAGATTCAGCCCACCACAGTGGGAGAATATCGTATCGTCAGCTAACCAGAGTAATAGACGCCCTCAACGTGCAATATCACACATTCTTCCACAGCTCAGAAAAAAAACCTCAAAGTAGTTCTGAGAGGAGATACTGAGGATGTCACTATGGAGGAGATAATGACTGATATCGGCTGTCACCGTCTGCCTCCGGTTAAGGTCAGCAGAATGTTTAGAGCTAACATCAGACCGATGCCACTTGGGTTGGTGGAAATTCAAAACTCACAAGAACATTTATGAGTTAACATCGATCTGTGGGCTCAGGACAACGCCTGAATCTTGAAGAAAAGAACATCAGCAGGGCAGTGCCACAGATTTCAAATATATGGTCATGCTCAAACATTTATTGTAAAGCTGATCACAGGTGTTTAGAATGTGGAGAGAACTATACCACTAACACCTGTACCAAGTCTAGAACCACATCTGCGAGATGTGCCAACTGCAACGACCCTCATCCTGTAAATTACAAAGGATGTACCTACTATCCAAAAAACAGACTGGCAGTGAAAATAATCGAACTTCCTCTCAACCTCGCCACAATTAAAGGAAGCAGAATTTCCTCAAACTCAAACCAAATAATAAAAAAAGCAAGCAGATATATTCATCAAACGAACAAAACGTACACCGAAGTAGCTCGCCCCATGAAATGGACGCGTCAAGATCAAGCACATTCTACCCTTGACTGCAATCATTACAGCTTCTCTCGCTACCATGCTTCACTATTTCAGTAAATCAAACCCCTCACTAACCTCTACAAAAAGATTCCTTCAAGAGACTCACTCTATCCTAAAAGCACTTACTTATGATCAGAAATAAAATTCTTCCAAACTCCCTTTTAATATTCGCTTTGAATGCCGAGACCTTATCCAACAAGACTATTGAACTTCAAGAATTTTCACTAACGTACAATCTAAATATTATTCTAATAAACGAAACTCACGACCTGCGAACAATCTGAAATTGAGAGGATACCTGTTTTACAGAAATCACAGACGGGATTAGAGAGGTGGTGGCTGCCATTTTTATTAAAACTTACATTAAACACAATTCAATAACCAACCCACTAACAGCAAATTTACAGATTATTGGCATTGAAGTCTGCACCAACACAGCTACTAAGCACAAAATCTATGCTGCTTAAAATTCACCAACCAAAATTTTACTGTTGGCTGATTTGAACGCCATTGTAAGCATCAGGGAATCCATCATCATCGCTGGAGATCTGAGTTCCAAGTATACAGCTTGGAACAGCAACATAACCGATAAAACTGTCGCATACTTCGTAATTACACAGCATTAAACTATATTGTAGTTGCTGGTCCTACTGAGAGCCTACTCATTACATTCCTTTTGGCAGATCAGACGTCTTAGATATTGTTATCCTAGAGAACGTCAAATATCAATACCACGTTCAATCATTGAGCTGTCCTCAAACCACAACCCTATCTTACTTAAATTAGGCAATCAACAATGATCTCCCCCTCATTCCTTCAAAGTTTGAGAAAGATTATCAAAAGTATTCCCCGAATGCATTTGTCCTGTAACCAACATTAAATCAAAGAAAGAGATTGCCAAAGCAATAGAAAACCTCACTAATCAAATCAACAAAGCGCTAGCAGCAGTCACCAAAACTACATCCATTGACAAGTCAACCGTCTTCCAGAAGATATCATAAAGATAATTAGAGAGAGAGAAAAAAAGCAAGGAAAAATATCAAAACACACGTGCTCCACAAGATAAAAAAACTCCTTAACAAATTGAACAGTTCAGTCAGAGAATCTCTCAAAAATAACAGAAACCAGCAGTCAGAAAATAAATTATCATAGCTTAGTCGTGAAGATCATTCTATCTGGAAATCCCCCCCCCCCCACCCTATGCAATCAGATCAGATCAGCGTGTAGCACACACTAATGCTGAAATCCCACGTACAAAGCAAAACAACCTTCAGAACAGACGCAATTTACAGACAAAAAATACTGTTGGTATTGATGATGGCTGGTAGATGGCGCTGATGGTAGATGTGTGTAGTAGGAGAAATAAGTAGTAGGTGAAATGGTTAGATGTGTGTAGAGGAGCGAAGTAGAGTGCCCTTCCGCGACGAATCCTTCGCAGTGTCACATAATAATAATATAAACGGTTAAGGAAATGAATGCCATTTTGTCATTAGAATTCTGTGATGCGTTTATAATTCTCTAATGTTAAGTAAAAAGTTCTAATTTCCTCAGGAATTGCTTAAAAATCACACACACACACACACACACACACACACACACACACACACACACACACACACACACACACACACACACACACACACACACACACACACACATTCTGAAGGAGATTTAAAAACGTACCCACTGCATCTCAAGATGAAGAATAATTCTCGAAAAGTAAATACATGGATACGCACAGCTGTTTTATAGCTTTTCAGGGTTGGGGAAGGGGATTGGAGAGAAGATATTAATATTTTGACACATATTTGACTAAGAAAAATTATGCATTGTATTATGTTGAGTCCATATGGCGGAAATGTTAAACTGTTACCAGCAACTGATGAGGATCAATAGAAAGAATTTTCGTTCACAACAGCTTTATACAAAAGCATTTTCAACAGGCCAGATTTTGCTTTCGCCAGCTTCTGAAATGTAATTATTATGTTATGACACAAAAGCAAATAAATAATATAACTGGGCGAATAATGCTGCTACGACATTTCGTACTTCTACCACAGAAATGCTGAGTATTAAGCGATATTTGTAGTCCAAAAATATCACACCTAGAGGTTTTTTGTCAGCAGATGTTTGTTACAGATGGCATATGTAAATGGAGAAATTATGGTCAAGTCAGAGAATAAATGGGTGATACGATTACTACAAACTTAGACGGACAGATGCCAATTGTCAATGTTAAGGAAAAAGTGACTTAGAAATTCCTACAACAGGCAATAAAAACAAGTGGTTTTCAGATAACAAATTAATAATTTATATATATTGCCTACTTGTATGCACACTGTCAATTTTGAAAACTGTCATGACACGCGCTGCCAACGTTCGTTGCCATCCAAAATAAATGTCAATATTTGTTACAATCTGATGTATTTGATTGCTGGGGAAGTAGGATGGGAAGACAAGAGTTGTCACCATTTTCCTTTTTCATAGCCAATCTACTGATTAACGCAAAAAACCGACCCGCACCTTGTTTTTCCTGTGGTGTGAACAGTCATGATGGGGAAAATGTTTGGAGTGTTCTAGCAGCCTGTGCTGGCCACCACCTACCGAAAATGCAAAACACCTTACTGGTTAGTCTTTCATTTACAAATTCAGAAATACTCGTAAACATAGTATGTCAAGCCAAACTTGTTACAAAGAGGGAAATCGAAATCTCCCGATTAAATTAAGTTATTGTATGAAGGAATTGTTAATACAAAACTATTGCATCGAATACTTATAATGCGTGCATGGACTAACAGAAGCTATCAGGAAGATAGTTTTAATTTTTCAAATATCCATGAAGAGTTCCTATCGACAAGCTAGCATTTCATAGGCTCAAAATATTTCTCCTGCAATTAGGAATATCACAGATCCTGTTTTGTGCAAAGCAAATATTACAGTGAGCAAAAAGGCAACTCTTTCGAAAAGTCAATGTGAGAAGGATGATACATATAAGAAAAAAGATAAATTCGTAATGGGTCAAGATGTTAACAGATCAGTCACTTCCTAATAGCAGTTGAAAATTGTTATTCAGCAGATGGACGTTTCGATCGACTTTTTAAAGAGGCTGCAGAAGGGATGACCGCTCTGCACTATACAAACAAACAATATATAACGATTTACGCTAAAAATGCATCATATTTGAATATTTTCACGCACTTGTGAGTGAGTGTTTAATTTGGAATACATCAAATGGGCTGTTTTTCATCGCGCAAAGTGTGCAAATCGTTCAGAAGAACAAATACGCAATAATACAAACTTATTTACTTTAGCCAGATACTATATTAAATGAATGATTTGTTATGCATTGAACTACCATTTTTTTCACGGATACGTAATGCATTGTATACCCGTTTATTTAAAAATAAGCAGCTGTCTTTACTTATCTGCTTGTTCATTTTTTGCGTAAGCGTTTGCCTTGCTTTACTATCTGTCTATTGATGAACTTGCTGATGATTTTATGTGTAGTGATTGTCAACTGTGACAGATACAGTGACAAGGATACTTCATTGGGTCTCAGTTTGTTATCGCCCTCATAACAAAAGATAAAATTGTGTAACATTCTCTCTCTCTCTCTCTGATATGGCCGTTTTGTGTCTCTTGAGTATCGCTATAGACTCCATAACATTTTATAATAGTTTTATGTGGCGAAATGTATTAATCGTAGCATCAATATATTCTCCTTCTTGTCATATTAAACATTTAAACTTTGTTATTTTAATTGTAAGTGGTTGATATATATTTTTTCCTAATTAAGAATAAAATTGTTTTGTATTCTAAATAGTTAAGTAATTTGAACTAAAAATGATTCTTTTGTTTTAGTAATTTTTTTCATGCTTTGAGTGGCTTATCGGAAGTCATTTGTCCTGTTTGGTATTGCTTATTTAAATAAGAACATCTCGCTTTCACAGTGACAACCACTAGTACTTTCGTACTAGATCAAGTACTTTTTATAAATTTTTAGTGTTTTATACGTTCACCAACAGATCTAGTTCTTTCTTCCTTCCGAATAATAATAACAACATGTAGACCTATGAGTTTAATATATTTCTCTTCTGAAACCTCCCCAAATGTCACATTCAGTGACATAAGTATGGTTTCCCTTTTTCCCTCCCCCTCTCCCTGTTCGCTAAGCTTCTCCCCCCCTCCCCCGATCCCATATTCACGTCATCCGACTGGTATTAGCCAATGATAATATATTCTTTGCTATGCAGACACTTCTAGCGCGTTATAAGATCACTACAGCAATGAAATCAAGTAGGAAAAATTAAATATTTTTATATGGGTAACCACTTTTATTGATGCACAGCATAATTTGGAGCCCATTGAAAAGATAAATCCGGCCGACAATGGTCAGTTTTTAGACGTAGAAAATACATATCTAGGGGCGTTATGAAGAGCTTGATAGAGAATGGCAACTATCGAAGACAGTAGAAGCATTGAAAAAAGGTCAAGAATTTATGGTTTTTGGAATAAAGTTTTGAAATGAAAATTGCTGTAGGAGAACAAATGATTCCTAATTTAGCAACATTAGTTAAAGCTGTACTGTGCCTCCCCAATTCATCAGGCAACTGAAAGAATATTTTCAGCAGTGACAATAAATAAGAATAAAATAAGAAATGAACTACAAACTCCCTTGATGAATGGACTCCTTTTGACAAAAGAAAAATTGAAACATTCACCAGTTACAGATTGTACTCTTTCTAAAGGGTTAATTTATCAAAATCTGCTGAAAATAATGAATAAATACTTCCAGTGTTTTTCTTGTGGGTGGTAACGCGATTAATATGTAAATAGCATATTAAATAACTGAAAATTTAATGTTACATTATTTTAAACACTAAAAATGATGTGGTAAATTAATATACAAGTTAAGTGCTAGAGTTACAATTGGATCTTCTGTTGTGATGATTGACAACTGCAGCCCTTGGACTCGTAGATGACTACAGTGAGGTGAAGTTTGACTTTTTTTCTTTTCATATTTGTCGTACGTGTGTTAATTTATAGGTTTTACATTGAGTTTGATAATAAGGTAGTAATATCGTAAAATGCCCTAAATAGAGTGAAACAAAAGCAAATAAAAATTTAGTCCTATTTTTTTTTTTTTTTCAGATTTAGTACCTTTTTCCTGAATAAGTTGGTACTAAATATTTTTGCTGGGTGGTCACCCTGCTCGCTTTATTAATGGCTAAAATTCAATCGAAGATGGTATTTTAGTTCTGCCTTGAGATTAAAGTATCTTTCCCCATTTGGAATTATTCAGATGCCCAAAGTATTTCAAAGAAAAAACATTCTTTTGGTGTTTTGCATTCTTTTCGATGATTAGAAAAGTATTAACAGTGCCATCGTGAATCTTTGAATAAATGTACTCCAATTTTGCAAAGCTTGGATCACAGGCTTGGGTTATAATAAAAATAACTTAGATTACATTACTATCTATTGAAATGATTTGAATATCAAAAATAGTGAGAAAATGGACATTTTGAAAAAAGGGAAAATAATTTTAAGTAACTGGTTTAAAATGTTAAGAAAGCAGAAACAGGAACAATACCAGAATAAAATAATAATAATTTAAAGCAAAAGAATAATGGAAACATTTTCATGGTTATTGTGGTAAATAAATACATCACTTTTGATCTGGATGAAAAATGATTGCAGAAGTATATATTATTATTTATATTTATATGCCAAAGCTTAAAAGTTGTGACCAAAATGTTTTTCGTGATGTATTAATTAAAGTATCAAGTGTTGTGGTTAGAAATGGTAGTTCGCGATTAATTTTGAATATAAAGGAAGTACATTACGTTGCAAAATAAGTATGTGCGTGGAATATTGTAAACAGTTTGCTAACTAGAAGAATACTTCTAACCGGTTGATTTCGTGAATTATACGTCACAACAAATAAAAATATCCCACAAATTGCATAAGTGCATAAAAAATAAACATTCTTGAAGTCTGCATGCATTTTAATATAATCAGTTGGCCTCAGATAATTACATGTTGGATTATGTGTGTGACTCGTGTGACCGAAGATGTCAAATTGTTACCAAAGGTTAGAAATAATTTGAGTTATGAAAGATTTACAACAAAACGCATCTTATACAATAACTTTCTATGTAGAAGTATTTTTAAGGTCGCATTTTGTTTTCATAAGATTTTAAAATGTAATTATTAGATATAAATATTTTTTGTAGAATTGACAACACGCACACATACCACCAGGATACATGCCCTAGAGACTAAATACACCAATTTTACAATAAATAGGGTGGTGATGTTGCACTTTTTGAGTCTATCAGAGACTATCCAGAAATATTAATTATGCCACTTGTTAAGAATGCTAATTTTTCTTAACATTGGCACAACAGCAACATCTTATACTGACAACTGCAGCAATAACTCATATTAACAACAGCAACATCAATGTGTACGAAGTGTGTTGTTATTGCTTGATGCAAATCCCATCATGCAAATATAAGGGGGAACGGAAAGTGATCAATTTTTTGAACTACATTTTTAATATACATTTTATGATAGAACAAGTTAACATTATCCAATTTTATAATCGCCATCGTTAATTATAACCTTATTCCATCGATCTAATAAGTTTAGAATTCCTTTTTTGAACGTTTTTCTCTGGAGGCAAAAAATGATGTCAAACTCCTTTGGACATCATCTTGTGAAACGGAAGGTTTTATTTGTTATGTTGTGTTCTAAGGACTGATTAAGTGATAGTCACTAGGGGCAATATCCGACGAATATGGAGGATGTGGTAGAAGTTCCAGTCGATGCCCTGAAGTTCGCATTCATCGTCTTAGCCGCCGACTACCAGTTTTTACATATTATCTTTGTAGCAACCTACGGTCACGTTCGGTGAATGTGGTTTGTCTTCACTGCGGTAGCGCTTGATGTTGACTGTCTGCACTTCCATCTCAGTGTGGTATCACTGATTGTTCCCCCGGAATGGCCAAGTTAATTCGCCAAACAAGCCTGCAACATGGGCATCCTATCACAATGTCTCTTTCAAACTCCATCAGTTCCCTTCTGGCTAGCTTTGAACTCAGACACAATTGCACTGACTTGGGAGCATCCTATTCCTCCAATTTATACCGGCTACAAGCACATGGCTTTTTACATAGCACGATGCATCATACACATGGGAATTGTTCTTTGACTTTTCCAAGCGGTGTATACTCTGTGTGTAATCCTACCAGGAGTCATTCCTATTATTTTATAAATCTAGTTCATGAGATTTGTTTACAAAGAACTAATTCATTAAGTTTGTTGTTTATATCTCAAACATAACCAACAAAATAGCGCAAAGCCTACTCGTATTAGCATCTTAAGTCAAATAAGGTCGATGAATCTTCTTTCATAATAAACGTCTATTTCACAGGGTACTGGCGCGAGAGAAGCAGCGCTCCGAATTGCGCCTTGTATTGAATGTTTTTTGTATTTATTTTCTATAAAGTTTTTATTTATTTAACATGGCAAAACACGTAATGTTATTTTAAAGATAACGGTGGACTCCGATTTGTATGTTTATAGTATAAACTGATGGCGGAGATCCGTATTCTTACCCTTGTTTAAATTTACAATATAATACTTTAAAACAAATTGAGACATTAAGATTTATTAATTTACCTTCTGGTAATGAATGTACATTTTTTGTTTAAAACCAGATATGCATGGCAATGTTTGTTGATGTTTTCCAATTTGTAGCATAGAAGATTTCTTTGATAATCTTTGAAATGTCATCTCACAGCCTCCTCCAGTTTATATCTGTTTTTCGAGTGTGATTTTTAAGCTTTAGCCGACAACAGAAGACTATATTTGGTCTGATTACGGGATCAGAGATAACCCAGTTATTTGATGATGTTGTACTGTTCGTTGGGTTGGTGTGGGTTCGCAGGGTTCTTTAGAACTGAGCAGCTGCTGTAATATATTTGGCATGAAAATCATCAGGATAACGATAGACTATGAAGGGGCGCAGAACCATCGAAGGAGTTCTCCCTGCATGGAATTGGAATGAGTGAAGCATTTCACCATTTTTGACACTTTGAAAGAATGGAAGGAGGACTTTTCAGAACAGTAATAGATGGTAAATATCCTGGAAAAAGAGGAAAGAGTAGACCGTCAATGAGATGGATAGTGTGTGTGTGCGTGTGCGTGTGGAGTGACTGATCTTCAGAGAGTTTAATCCTCCAGAAAAGAATACAACAGGGCTTCATAGCGAGGCACATCACCGAGCATCAGAGTGAACATACGGTATCCGTGGATACATAGTGAACATATGATGATGATGATATGAAGCATTTCAGATGTGTTGCCACAACTGTTGGTGAGGATGGCGGATTGAATAGGGAAGTGGACAGTAGAGTTGGCTATGTTGGTGTGATGGGGGTTCAGCTGAACGGATTCGTGGAGAATGAGAGAGAGAGAGAGAGAGAGAGAGAGAGAGATGAAACAATTAATCGAGGCCTACAGATCATAGGTGTGGGAGTTTTGAGGATGAATTTGGAGAAGGGATAGATGGGCTAAATAGCAGAATCCCTTTCAGAGTGAGGCTATTGGGGAGGTTTGCAGTTGTTGGTATCTAATGGTGGTGAGTGGAGCTGATTTCAGGTGGCTTTTGATGAGACAGCAGAGAGTTGTGAAACGGGTCGATGTTTGTTTAGGAGGCAAAGGAGGTCTGGGTCCAGGGTTGAATGATGCAATGGAGTGTGTCTCAGAGGACCGAAAAGTGGAATCTGAAGGACCGAAGTCCTGGAGTGCAGATTTATTTGGGGAAGGGCTGTCGCTGGGAAGGTGATTATGACGTGAACTTTTTGTATGGTACTGTCACGATATCCTGTACACCCGGAGAGTGTATTAGGAGTTTGATTATGATAATGATGATTTGGTTCCGAAGTGGGAGGGAAAGAAACTCTTGATGGGTTAGAATAGAATGGGGAAGAAGTTCAGAAGAATTTGGAAAGGGGAGTTGATGAGAGAAAGCATAATTACTAACCAATAGATAAATAAAAGACGAGGTTGAACACATATTCTGTACGGGTCCAAGACAATTCATCGAAAAAACAGTCAACGGAAAAGGCAATTCATTGAATGAAAATTTACCGACAAATTTAACTAAACTTTCATTAAATTGATCCAGTCAATGCGGAATCGCTAATATTATTTGGAAACTCATCATCATCATCATCATCAAATTCCTGCCATGTATGTATCCTCAAGAGGTGTACAGGACATGATAGTACTACATGAAAAAAAATTACATCACTACTAATTTCCTATCTACAATTTTCCTCCAAATCAGTCTGTTACTTGTCAAGACTCCAAAATTATATTTCTCTCGTCTAAGGCACTTTGTACCGTATCAATCCACGTATATCTTGGTCTTCTTCTGGGTCGATTTCCTGCCAACCTGGCAGAGAACAATCGTTTTTCTAATCTTTCCACGCCCATTCTGGTTAGGTGACCATACCACCTGAGATTAGCTCTGCTAACGCATTCCTGAATGCCGACAATGTCAAGTTCTTTCCTAATAACCTAGTTTTTAATATGATATTGCCATTGATGCCATCTGTTCACGCCTCTAATCTTTCTCAGGACTCTCATATCTGCGGTCTCTCGTCTTTGGTCAAGTGTTTTACTTCTGACCCAGCTCTCAGATCCATAAGTTAAAACTGGTTTGAACACTATCTTGTATACAGCTAATTTAGTGTTCCGACTAATTTCTCTCTTATTCCATATGAAGTTATTCAATTGACTTCCCACCAAAC
This sequence comes from Typopeltis vanoorti, assembly GCF_054136105.1. Classification (NCBI taxonomy): domain Eukaryota; kingdom Metazoa; phylum Arthropoda; class Arachnida; order Uropygi; family Thelyphonidae; genus Typopeltis; species Typopeltis vanoorti. The sequence continues at coordinate 160,169,520 of NC_143550.1, read as the reverse complement.
CAGCTTTGTTGATTCCGTTGTCTATTTCCATATTTAATTTACCATCTTCACTAAAAATCGTGCCTAAATAGTTGAAATGTTTTACTTGTTCCACAGGTTCTCCATTCACAATACACTTGACATTTTCAATGATCCTGCCTATTTTCATTGTCTTTGTCTTTTTATCGCTGACCTTCATACCATATCTATTACAACAGTCATTCAATTTAGTCAGGGAATCTTGCAGACTTGTAGCGGATTTATTTAGAAGTATAACATCGTCCGCATAAAGCAAAGAGCTGACCTTAACATCTCCAATTTTGATATCATGTTTAATACCACTTTCCTTCATAATGTGTTCCATATTGATAATGAATAACAGAGGGGATAATGTACATCCTTGTCTCACACCAGATTTAACATTAAACCATCTTCCTGTGCTTCCTTCAATTCTAACTGCTACTTACAACTCAAATAAAGACTAAGTATTGCTTGATATAATGTCCCATTGACACCATATAACTGCAGCGTATTGAATAGTTTCTCTCTTGGCATCTTGTCATATGCCTTTTCCAAATCGACAAAACTTAAATACAGATCTCTGTTATATTCCCATGCTTTCTCGACTATTTGTCGTAAAGTGAAGATCTGATCCTGACAGCCTCTATTTGGCCTGAATACAGCTTGTTCTTCACCAAGCTTTTCTTCCACAATTCTTCTCAACCGTTTCTCAAGATCTTGCCAGAAACACTCAATAGGGAAATACCTCTGTGATTCTCGCATTCAGTTTTATTTCCCTCTTTACATATGGGTACAATGAGAGCTCTACTCTAATCATCGGGAATTCGTCCCTCTGTCCAGGCTTTCTGAACAATGCAGTGTATCCACTGTAAGATTCTTATACCACCATACTTCAGCATTTCTGGTCGAATATCATCTACTCCAGCTGCCTTTCCACATTTCAAACATTTGATGGCTTTTTCTACTTCAAGTATGGATATGTATTCCTGCCTGCATGCCTGGTCAGTATTTTTCACTACTGTGCTGTCATCACTGCTTGCTTCATTTAGCAGTTTTTCAAAGTAATTACTCCATACTTCAAAGATATCTTTTTCTCCCGTTTTCATGTCACCTTTATCATCTCTAAAACCTTTTACAGCACTCTTTCCTCCATTCCTAAACCTCTTCAACAACCTCCAGAATATTTTGCCACCTTCTTGATATTTATTTTCTATATTCTTGCTAAAGTCCTCCCATGACTTTTGTTTAGCTAGTTTTACACAGTGTTTAGCTTTCTTACATTTGTCTCTGTATTCTATAAGAGCACAAGCTGAATTATTTGACAGGAACTTTCGATATGCTTTCTTCTTTTCCTTCACTGCCTCTTTAACTTCCTGTGTCCACCAGGGAGTTCTGATTTTTTTATCCTTACAGACAACCTCACCACATGCCTCTCTGGCAGAATCAATCAATGTTTTCTTCAGAGTTTGCTACTGAATCTCTAACGCTAGATTCCTGTTCTCAAACTCTTTCATTTTTTTTCTTCAATAATCTTTGTGTATTTTAGTCTACAGTTCACATCTGAGAGCTGCACAACTTTTATTCGCTTTAAAACTTTCTTACGTTATTCTTTTCAATATGAAATTCAATTTTATCCTGCTCAAGACTAAAATAGTGATCACTTCCAATTTTAAATCCTCTGTACACTCTGGTGTCCTGCACCAGGGAGAAACACATCACTATCAACAATAACATAGTCAATGAGACTTTTCTTATTCCTTGCCTCTTCTCTACATGTGAATTTGTGCACATTTTTATGTTGGAACATGGTGTTAGTAATAACCAGTCCACATCCTGAGCAGAAATCCAACAGGTATTTGCAATTGTTATTATCTTTGCTCTTTTATCTAAATTTTCCAAAAATATATTTGTCATTAGATGGCAGCACTACGTAATTGAAACAACTCATTTCAAACTTAACTCATTTGTTCTTTAAGGAAGTGAAACGAAGATTCAGGTCAAATAGGAATAAACGAGAACAAGCAGATGTGGTTCAGGGGTAGAATACTCGCTCTGAACAACCCCCTCTTTAATTATGGCCACCCTGCAAATACGAACCACTGCAATATTGCCTGTGAAAGCATTTGTAAATTTTGTCACTTTAATAGTTGACATTATGAATAATTGGTTTATTCGAGTATTTTTAGAGGACGTTGAAGTATTTTATCTCAGACGGAAATACCAGGTCCGAATCCAGTGTACAAGCAAGCAACCTTGAATTTTCAACAAAAAGTAAGCCAATTTCATATGAACGCCGTAGGATTATTTTTATTTCTAGAAACTTGAATTTTTTCATCCGGCAAAAACAGGGAATCCATCTGATGAACACACGAAAATGAAATGGATTTAAATATTCATAAAGTATTCAAATTTGCATAAATGTTATACGCTTTCATTCCCGGAGTACACTTCATCTTGTTTCATTATTCTGTTAGGTTTTGGTCTAGAACCAGACAAATAGAGAAAAGTAATCTTGAAATGAACTATTACCCCTTATAAAATTGTGTAAGGGTGATTATTTTATTAGTTCCTACTATTAAAACCTTTTTCTACGTGTTTTTTCTTCAACAAGAAAATAAACAATTTTTTTTATGGTTAGGGTTTTTCAACTTAGCAAACTCAAGAATAAAAGGACTGGGAAATCAAAAGCAGTTGTAAATAACATAATAATAATAATAATAATAATAATAATAATAATAATAATAATAATAATAATAATAATAATAATAACTTATTTGGTTATATGGACATTCAATATGCGGCAATGCAATCCCAAAATATTTACTGATCCAATTGCATCTTCCATAATGTTACTTACGTGTTTATTTCAGTAGCCAATCACGTAAAATAAAGCAGTTTCAACTATCAGCGCCCTCTATTATTCTACTGTGATATTACGATTTGTTGGAATGACTTGCAATCTCCTCCTGTTGTAATAACAGAGAAGTTTTGATAAGTCCTTTTTAATTAAAGGTGATATTAGCACCGGCCACTTTAAGGTATTGACAAACAGGCCGACTATCATCTCATAGCTTTTTTTAGCTTCAGCTGCAGTTCTAATAAATAAAAGCGCATCTGAAAGCCTAAAAAAATGAGAAACATTGCCATGTTGATGTTTCTAATTACTTACTGTGTTAGGTGGTATCTTAGATAATTTTAATAGAATTTAAGCAAATATTTGAAAAAACTTATTTTATATGTTATAAATAAGACTGTAAATTATATTAAAATTTAAATACTTTAAAAAAATTAAATTTTTAGTTTAAAATTTCTTTTAAAAATTTAAAAAACTTAAAGACACCTTTAATTCTAAAGAATTAAAGGTGTCTTTAAGTTTTTTCTTTATTAGCACACACTTTCTCGCACATCTTGTCTTTATTTTTGCACGTCCATGAGGTTTTCACTTTTCGGCAGAATAGTGAAGAAATGCAAATGGCGGCTCGCGTATTAGTTCAGTGCGATAGTTTTGAATGATAAATGATATATATATAGAAGTAAGCGTTCTTCATTTTCTGAAATTTCATATGCTATGATTTGCGCATTTAGCTAATCGCTCGATATTGCTGGCAATCCTTTTCATCTGCAATATCCTCTACAAAATTTCTGCTGTCAGGTCTCAAGACCTGCGGGATTTCTAATTGCGATCACAAGCAATTTTCCAATCACTACCTACTAGATATAACAACAAATAAAACAGACAGGGATAATATTACTGATCTGCTAGAGCATCTAAACAAAGAGCAAGCATTAAAATTGTTTAAATTACTGCTTAAAAAATTTGATACTGAATGGCCAGGTTTCCTAAACCTGTACACACAGCCGGAAGAATCCGATGATATGGAGGGCGAAGTGGAAGAGATCAATGACACATCCATCTCCCTGCCCGAGAACCTCAGTCAGACGGTCTTCACAGGAGAACAGACGGGCAAGAGACGTAGAATCGAGGATGATCTTGTGGAAAACGAAACACCCTCACAAATAGTCCGGGAAAAAAAGGGAAAAGGTCCCCCCCGGTAATTCTCCGTGAAAAGGAAAAATGGACCACAGTTGCAAGAAACCTAAGAGAACATCAAATTGGATACTCCTGGGCCAGAAACACCGACGAAGGTGTAAACATTCAACCAACAACAGTCACAGACTACAGAGGAATAACAAAAATGATGGATAACAACAAAGTACAGTACCACACCTTCGCACTAAGCAGCGAAAGAAATCTAAAGGTTGTACTGCGAGGTGTCACCGAAGGCATTACCTCCGAGGAGATCGCGGCTAACCTTACCCAGCAGGGCCTAACACCTATCAAAGTCAGCCGGATGTACAGATCCGATAAACAACCGATGCCATTAGTATTGGTTGAGATACAGAACACACAGAGACAAATTTATGACACAACTGAGGTCTGTGGACTTAAAATATCAACAGAGCCACTCAGGAAAAGGGCATCAGCAGGGCAATGCCATCGTTGCCAAAAGTTTGGCCATGCCCAAAGACTCTGTAAAGCCGAGTTCAGATGCCTGAAGTGTGGCGAGAAGCATCAAACCATTACATGCACAAAAGCAAGAACCACACCAGCCAACTGTGGAGGTCCCCACCCAGCAAACTACAAAGGATGCAGCCACCATCCCAGAAATCACGGAACTACAAGACCAGTCCAACCTCCCCCAATCTTGACCACCACTCAAAGCATCTCTGCTGCACAGTCATCAAACCATCAAAACCCAATCCATAAAAGTCAGAAAAGAGCTCAACCTTCCACCAAGACCTATGCAGAAGCAGCCCGCCCAAAGGACACAATACAAAGCAATCAAATAGGCTCCAACATCACAGCAATACTGACTGCTTCGCTAGCCACTATGCTGCAGGAATTCAGCAGAACAAACCCAACTCCATCCTCCACAAAGAGATTCCTGCAAGGAACCCATTCCATACTCACAGCACTCAACTATGAATAAAACAAAACTAAAACCTAACTCGCTTCTAATTGCAGCCTGGAATGCCAATGGCCTCACCAACAAAACATTAGAACTACAGGAATTCGCACAAAGACACAACCCGGACATAATGTTGATCAACGAGACCCACCTAAGACCTGCCAACAACCCAAAAGTGAGAGGATACACAATATACCGAACGGATAGACTCAGCTCCAGAGGGGGAGGCACTGCCATCTACATCAAACCTTACCTCCACCACAATGCCATATCCAACCCACAGACTACAAACCTGGAAACCACAGGAATACAAGTCCACACAAACAATGCTGGAAGCCTCAAGATATTTGCTGCCTACAACTCACCAAGCAATCCTCTACTGACAACAGACCTGGATGCAGTCCTCGGCACCACAGACCCCCCCATCATAGTAGGTGACTTGAACGCCAAACACACAGCATGGTTCAGCACCACCAACAACAGAAGTGGTCGCATACTACACAACTATTCAACACTTAACTCAGTTGTGGTAGCATGACCCACTGAGCACACTCATTACAGCCCTCATGGCAGATCAGATGTACTTGACATAGCTATCCTTAGAAACATCAGTTATCAATACAAACTAGAGACGCTCAATGAACTATCATCCGACCACAACCCAATCTTGATCAAACTTGGCACGCAAGATCAACTGGCCCACCAGCACACCTTCATATCGTGGGATAGGCTAGCTAAAATCCTACCAGAATACATTGGTCCTGTACCAATCATCCACAAAAAAGAAGACATAGATGAAGCAATAAGCAATTTAACAAGCCAAATTAAAAAAGCACTAGAAGCAGTCACCAAAACCACAACCAACCATCCATCCGGTCGACTCCCAGAAAACATAATGGACCTCATCAGAACAAAAAACAAAGCCAGGAAAAGATACCACAACACAAGAGCCCCACAGGACAAGAAAACTCTGAACAAGTTGAACAACCAAGTCAGAAAAGCACTTCAAATCCACAGGAACCAGGATTGGGACAATAAACTATCATCACTCAACCCAGAAGATCACACAATATGGAAATTTCTGAAGATTCTGCGCACTAAACACAATCCCCTACCGCCCATGAAAACTGCTCATGGAACGGCGCACACGGATAAAGAAAAAGCAGAAGCAATAGCAGAAAACCTAGAAAAACAATGCAGCCCGTCATATGATAATATAAACATCACCCACATATATAAAGTCCACCAGCAGTTCAAGCGTACCTTAAGTCAGTCCGAAGACAAACCAGCCAGCATCACCCCCACTACTCCATTTGAAATAACCAACATCATAAAACATCTAAACAACAAAAAAAGCTCCAGAGCCAGATGGAATTACTAACAGACTCATCAAATTACTTCCTAGAAAAGCTATTATGCACCTGGTTAACATAACCAATGCAATATTGAGGATACAACACTTCCCCTCTGCATGGAAAACAGCAGACATCATACCAATAAAAAAGCCAGGAAACAATCCGCAACTCCCGCAAAGCTACCGTCCAATAAGCCCGCTTTCCAACCTGGGAAAGATTGCTGAAAAAATTATCCTTTCTAGACTGCAAGAAAAATCAGATCAATTAGAAATAATTCCAAACGAACAATTCGGCTTCCGCCGTATGCACAGCACAGTGCAACAAATACACAGACTAGTGGAGCATATCACTCAAGGATACAACTGGAACCTTCACACAGCTGCAGTTTTTCTGGATATTGCCAAGGCCTTTGATAAGGTATGGCATCAAGGATTACTCTATAAACTCATTCAGGCCAACATTCCAACAAACCTTACCCGTCTAATAAAATCATACCTCACTGACAGATCCATGCAGATAAAAATAAATGGCACCATCTCAACTAGGCGCAAAATCCTGGCAGGAGTACCTCAGGGATCTCTTTTGGCTCCTTTACTTTTCACAATCTACGTGGCTGACATTCCACAGAACCTGAGGACTACCATCACAGCCCTATATGCTGACGACACAGCCATAATGACAAGATCTCTCCGCCCACACCTGGCGATCAGTCGTCTCCAGGATACTATCACAAAGCTAGAGAAATGGTTCTCCGACTGGAGGATACAAGTAAACCCCGTCAAAAGCTCAGCTATACTGTTCACCAGACGCAAAGCCTTCATCCAAGATGATATTGAACTTCTCGGAAAAAAGATACCATGGCAGACAGAATCCAAATACCTTGGAGTACAGCTATACAACAAGCTAAATTTCAACAGCCATATCAAGCTCATAGGCTCAAAGACATCCAGAACCATAGCCCAACTCTGGGCCCTGATCAATCGCAACAGCAAATTGGATAAACGCAACAAGCTGTTATTATATAAGATGGTAATTCGACCAGTAATCACATATGCATCCCCGGCATGGAGTCACACATCCAAATCTAACATCCAGAAACTACTGAGGATGCAAAACAAATGCCTGCGGATGATCTTAGACGCCCCATGGTTCGTCAGAAACACGCAGATCCACAGAGAAACCGGAACCGCTGACATCCGTTCTCTCCTTCATGACCATGCGGAAAAGTTCTTCAGCAAGGCACATTCTCATCCCAATCCACTAATCAGACAAGCTTCCAGTTATAGTGAACATGACTATCAAAAACACAAAAGACCCAAGGCAATCCTGCTTTCAGCAGAACAGAGCTAACTCCATAGTTCACAAAGTGCGAGCATAAGTCTCACAACCTCCCCCTTCAAGCTTCTCCACACAGATAAAGGGGAAAATAAAAAGCATTTTATGCTTCACCCAGCAAGCCAGTAACGTTGTTGTTGTTGTTGTTTCCACTTTTCATGGACATATTTCACATGCATATGAAGACGGGCTTTGCGATTAAAAATTTTTTCACACTGATCACATTTGAAACCATTCTCTCCTGTGGGATAAAATAAGTGGGCTTTCAAACCACCTGTTTGAATAAACTGCTTACCACAATATTCACACTTGTGAGGCCTAACACCTGTTGAACACGCATGTGGCGATTCAAAGTTCCTTTCAGAGAAAACCTGAAACCAAAAGTGGAAACAATTACATTTTCATTTCAGTAAATTTCATTTTAAAAATAATTTTTTTTTTTGTAATATAACATACTGCTAGGAAGTGAACTAAATAAATTTATATGAAAAAGAGAAATTAGTCAAAACATTAATTAGCTGTATACAAGACAATGAGGTAATTTGAACTTATGGATCTGAGAGCTGGGTCAGAAGTAAAACACTCGACCAAAGTCTAGAGACCGCAGATATGAGAGTCCTGAGAAAGATTATAGGCATGATCAGATGGCATCAACGGCAATATCGTATTAAAACTTAGGATATTATTAAAGAACAATATCATTTTGTTAGTATTGCAAAACATAAGAGATAGATTACAGACATATCAAAATGCAACCGTCTATGGAATTGAGTGATTAAATTAATTATCAAAACCAACTCTACTATACGGAAGCGAAACATGGACCATGAAAAGGAAAGATGAAAAACGAATTCAAACAGCAGAAATGAAGTTCCTCAGAAAAACAGCTGGATATACCAAGTGGGACCACAAAACAAATGAAGAAATCTTACAATCCCTGAAAATAAAACCAATTAATCACTACATAAGACAGTATAAACAAAATTCGCTAGAACATTTAAATCGAATGGACAACAGCAGACTACCAAGAATATTATACAGATACAAAATAAGTGGAAAAAGAAGAATCGGAAGACCGAGAAAGAGATGGCATGAGACCGGAACAGGCCACATGGCCTAAATTCCATGTTGGGAAGAAGAAGAAGAAGGAAATAATACCATTAGAGGGTAACGGGTGGCAATGTTGTACCAATGAAGTTTAACTGAGGTTCCGCTGTTGCTGTTACCTCCTGGGGCGCAGAGATACGAGAGTTCGAGTACGCTCCCTTAAGGTTTTTGCTTTAAGAGAGCAATTTGAGTCTCCGGGGAAGGTGTTCTTCGCCACGGCCCGCTGAGGGGCTTTGTTGGTGAATGCTTTCCCTCGGAATAGAATAGAATATGAGTGGTTCTGCTCGGTGGTGGTGGTGTGTGGGTGGAAGGCCATCACTCAGTGGAGCCAACGAAATGGACGGTCTTTCGCCCACGTTTGAGTGGCCTAGGGATCGTCCGAATTTTTAGAGACGGCTTTACCTTTAAATAAATATGGCAATGCTGTACCGATGAAGTTTAACTGAGGCTTGGCTGTTGCTGTTACCCCCCTTGGGCGTAGAGATTCGAGAGTTTGAGTTCGTTCTCTTAAGGTTTTTGCCTTAAGAGAGCAATTTGAGTCTCCGGGGAAAGTGTTTTCCGGCATGGCCCGCTGAGGGGCTTTGTCGATGAATGCTTTTCTTCGGAATTTGAGCGGTTCTTCTCGGTGGTGGCGTGTGGGTGGAAGGCCAACGCTGAGATGGACGGTCTTTCGCCAACGATTGAGTGGCTTAGGGATCGTCCAAATTTTTAGAGAGGGCTTTACCTTTACATATGGCAAATGCAAATTTCTTTTCTAGATTTTCTAGAAATGTCTTCTTGTTAAGTTGTGCTTAATCTCATGTTTTTCCTTTTAGGATTTTTCATTTTTAAAAGTGAAACGTTAACGACAGTTTTAGAAGCACCGTTGGGGGGGGGGGATGTCAACAAGTTAGCTGAGGCCACTTTTACTACTCTACCACTATACACCTGTATCTTTTATTTTGCTCTCCTACTATCTGCTGAATCTCAGCACCTGTTTACTCCATAGGCCGATGATGAGATATGTTGAACTTACAAAATATATGTTGAAATGTTGTGATCAAGAGTTGTAAGATGGTGATTCTTATCGAATTTTATTTTATATTCAACTTATAATTGTATAGTTTCTTGAAAAATTTGTTTCGGCAGAGTCAAGCTTCAAATTATCAGCCTTATGATGTTTTGTGTGCCGTAGATGACTGACTGCATAATCAAATAAAACAAGCAAATAAATACATACATAAAAATATAGAAACAAAAAATAAGTAAATAAAAAAGGACTTTAAATTTAAGGAAGTCAAAATCTTGATGTTTTCGAAAATTGTTTCGAATATCATGAAAAGGATTTATTAAACTTTCCAAATCCCTCCCCCTCTCGTATACTACGTTCTACTTTACATCGTAACAATAAGTGTGATAATCCTCTGCCTACATATGTATAAACAGTATATTATCTTGCTTATATTAATTTAAAAGGACAATATTGGGTTCTGTATTTGTTCTATTTACATTCTTTTGCAGGTTCAGTCCTGCTGAGAACTGAATCCTTTCTATTTTTAGATGCCATTGCTAAGGAAAAACATCGTCATTTCACATTCATTCTTCCCCTCCTTCCTTAGGTTTTGCGCAAGGTAAAACCCAGCAGCAGCTGCCCAACATTCCTTTACAGTCAAACTTCAAACACATCCGAATCTCCTCCTGATCTTCCTGATTTATTCCTTCTTTCTCCACCTTTGCCCTTCAACCTCGCTCGTATTAAAGTGCGATACTTTCTTCCACGTTCCTGTGTGGAATGTGCTGTATATGGGTGGAGGGACAGTGTTAAATGTTCCTGACTGTAATCCATGTGTGTGTTCACGGGGAGGGCGGTCTATTCTTGGGGGCGAAAAACAAGAGTTTCTGGTTGAAAAAACTTTTTCTCCGTATGGGATCGACTAACTCACCTTTAGTCGAAAGAGACCAGATAAAGAGACAAGATAAATGGTTCCCAAAGTGGGCGGTGGGATTACCTAAGGGGGGAGCTAAGAGGCAAGCACGAAGCATGGGGGTACTGAAGGTGTGTTGAAATGTGCAATTATTAATTGCTGCTTTTTGATTATTATTATCGTTGTTGTTTCCAAGACATTTTTTCGAGTTTTTTGTTGATAATTTTGGAAGTGGTCATTTTTTACCTTAATAGTATTGAGTGTGTTATAATATATTTTCCATATTCGTCTTCGCTGAACAAAAATATGAAGCATTTAGCTATGTAAGTGTTGTGTCACAGTTTGATAAATTACAGGTTCTCTTATTCAAAAACTGCTTTCAAATATATATGTACTCTTATTTCTGCATGTTCCAGAATAGAAATGGCAAACGCAGATACGTCAAAGAAGAAATGTAGGCAGTATAGCAATGAATATCTTAAATATGGATGCATACCAGCACCAACAACCCAGCAGCTGCCAATGTGTGTGTTATGTGGAAGGGTCTTCTCTAATGAGGCCATGAAGCCTTCCAGAATAATTAAACATTTGAAGAAGGTACATCCTGACAAGGCAAGTAGATCGAGGATTTACTTTCGTTGCAAGTTCCAGATTAAGTAGTAAATCCATTTTCCGATACTGAGGTAGCCATGGAGGAAGAACTAATTGAGCTACCAAATGACTTTGAGCTGAAGCCAAAATTTAAGAAATCTTATGAAGAGTTTTGGTTACAGAAGGAGATTTCTGCTGTTTCTGCAAAGAGATTTCAAAGCCGAATAGTGAAACTATAAACGTTTTGGGGGATCCAAGCGTAAGCAAACCTTAAACGACAGGGGCAACTCGTAGTAAAGATGGAATAAGCTGTGATCACTATCCTTAGTATTTCCCATAATGCAAAAGACATCTCCTAGTGGACTTGTATGACATCATATATCTCCACTAGGAGATGTGTTTTATATTATACGAAATACTAAGGATAGTGATCACAGCTTATTCCATCTTTACTAAGAGTTTCCCCTGTCATGAAAGGTTTGCTTACGCCTGGATCAGCCGAAACTTTTATAGTTTCTCTATTCGGTATGAAACTCTTGTGGTTTCTTTATTCGGCTTCGAAATAATGTTAGATTCGATATCCACTTAATTTGAATAAGACTCCAGATAACTCAACGTGGAGATTTAAGACTCCTGCAAAGTGATATTAAACAGACATAGGAAAACTGCATCACTCCATGAAGCCCACCCATCACATTAAGGATTTTCTGAACATTCAAGTCAATAGCTGCTATTGAATAGCCTCAAAATAAAATGTTTTATTAGATTTTAATGTAAAGTTGCTATTAAAGTTAAATGTTTTTTCATTTATTTAAAATAAATTTAAATTATAAATTAATGATTTGTTTTTAAAATGTTAATACCGTTTCTTGTGGGTTGTGTGAATCGCTTTTCTGAATGTAGGGTGGGCTCAGGTAAGACAGGGCGACCTAACGATGAGTTTATGGATTCGAGTGGGCGGTGGCCCGAAAAAGTTTGGGAACCACTGCTTTAGATGGTAGCAACGGTGCAAAGAATGTCATGGTAGGATTCAACACTGACAGTGGTTCAAGTAAGAAATCCACATAAGTAAATACTTTTCGTGTTTGAACTATTTACGTCATCTACACATGAACACCGCTCACTGTGACATTTTGGAACTATAAAAAAATACGTAATATTTCGTTTTTACGTTAAACTTTTGTTGAAATTTTAAACCTTTTCCTGGTTTGGGGATTAAGGTTATATCTGCTGTTTTCCATCTAGTTGGAAAGCAGCTGAGCCTGAGTATTGCATTGATGATAGCGACTATGTTAATGATTGCTGGCAGACATTTAATAACTTTGTTTTTAATTCCATCTGAACCCGGAGCTTTTTTATTATTAAGTTTTTCGATTATTCTACGAATTTCTGCTTTCAGGTTGGGCGGATATTCAATCGTTGATTACGATGACTCATAGCACACCGTAACTTCCGATGTTCTTTGGAAATAAATGATAAGTCTGCAAACGTGCAGTTCAAGACTGTCCGCAAACGCTTCCTCTTTTTCTTCGTCACGATATTCAATACTACGCTCACCATGTATTGGTGGAACATAATTTGAAGTGTTGCAGAGGGATTTAAAATATTTCAATAGAGATGATCATCCGGTTGCAGGGATTACAGCGTATTGTCCCAGTGTTGATTGCAGAAGGCTTTAATTACGTAGCGGACTAAATTAGTGGCCCTATTACGTCATTGACGCTCTTGAGGAGCTAGAATTTTGTGAAAGTTCCAACCATCTAATTAAAATACTTTGTTGTGACTTTGTCTTGTTATTGCTGACCTTTACACCAAATCTATTACCGATGCCGATGATTGTATTCTTGTAAGCTCTGCTTTAAGGTCAACTTACGAAGCTTGCGTAGTTTCTACAAACATTCGACTCTGAATGATGGATCTAATATCCACTTCGCGGATGTAATTATAATTTTTTTATTTCCGGAATTTTCCAAAATATTAAAGATGAAATTTTCCATTTCATCTTTAATATTTTCGGACCAGGGTTGACCGCTGATAACCGAAACCCCTGATAAGGGGAGAAAACTGTATCCATAATGAGTTATTGGAACCAGTTGTGTTATTCATAACTGAGCGTAGAGAAAATAACTTTCATGAAATTGCTTGTTGACTCTTGAGTAGCGTTTTAGCATTTCACCAAGAGCGGCTGTTATTACGGCAGATTTATTTGAATTAGATAGTTGGCCGTGAACAGAGGAAGCTGCGTTCATCTTTACTGTATTTGCATAAGTAGTATTCTTGAGGACAGACGGGGAAGTTCCTGGTTGAGATGTAGATGGTATACGTTTATTGGATTCGGTTAAAGGGCTTGATTCTCTGCCTTCTTTGCTATCATCTGATTAGTGGGATGTTGAGGACAACCTTCATAATTAGCTCGGTGTGGACCGTCACACTCGGCACACTTTGCTGGTGTTGTACGAGACTTCGTACAAGAAACTGTCGGACGTTTATCCCCACAGCGGAATTCTACCCTACATCGGCTATGCGTGTGACTGATTTTTGACATCAATGAGATTGACGGATTAATACCTTTCTTCGTAGTAATTCCACATTAATCACTATATTTAGGTTGTATATATCTCGTGCTTATTCTTGTCAATTTCTACCTGAACTAGTGGGATTGGACGTTTGCCTCCCCTATGCATTCTTGATATTTTGATTGGTTCAAATCCCTGTCTATTCAAATCTGTTGCCTCATCTTCGGTAGTTATTGATTCGCCCATCCCCGCTTTTAAATTTTTATCACTTTTTAAATCAAGTGTATGATCAGGTGAAGGGGTTCAGTAAGTCGTTTACTAGTTTGGTTAAGACTATGTGGTCAGTCACTGACTCTGGTTGGATGCTCATTCCTTCTGCAATATTTCTTGCAGTAGAGAATCTGATTGATTGTTTTTCATAGTGCAGACTTGTTCCGACCATTCCTCTTTAGATCTGAGGATGATTGGAGGGATACGCTTTGTGTTTATGTTAGTCGAAGAGTCCATCGATGCAACAGGTTCAGCGACCTTCCTCCCGGCACCTATTTACTACTTCAAATTCTTCTGAATCTCAATGATGATCCTGTTGGGAGGATTGTGGCTGTTCAAAGTCAATATCAGTAGAACTGTAAGTGCGTCATCATTAGCTGGCGACTGAATAAGTTTTATTCTGTAGAAAGTTTTTTAACTTGGGTAATCTATGTTTATTTTCCCTTGGGCAACTGATATCGACCTCCAATCCTATTTTCCTAAACAACGTGAGCAGCGGGTTATAATCTAGACCTGCCAATGGTAGTCCTCCATTGGCTTCAACATTTCAATTTAAGCAAAATAAAAGATGATGAATGAAAGGAAATGAATGCTTACACTACTAGATTAAGCTTCAAAATATACTATACTGACATCGGAGCTCAGGGTATCTGTCAGATAATACAATTTGCTGTAAAATATTAAAAACCTTTACAAAAAACGTGTTCCACCAAACTGATAGCAAAAAAAAAAAAACAGTCCGGAATATCACTCGTAACATACGCTCGCGCAGCTAGTCATGACCTTCAACCTATACAATAAATAGGTTAAAGAATATTCATGTTAACAATTAGCATGTATCGGTCAGATGAGATGTGATCTCCCGAGTGTTAATAATCCTACAAAGCTTGTTCCTAAATTCCTTAAATCTTAGGCGTGATCTCAGTTCATTGTTAATTGTGTCATTCGTATTAAGTCATCTCCAATTTTATTTTAAAATAAAATTGGTTATTGTATATTTCATTCTTGTAACTAGTTTTATACGAATCACTTCTAAGTAAGCTTAATTATTATATAGTAAATTTTTAAAAGAAAAATAATTTTTTGTTAATATCTTGTATTTTTCTCAACTAATTACTCTAACACCTCCTATTATTTTCAATAAGTTTATTTATATATGCTGTATTTAATTTTTATTTAACAGGACGACTGCATAGTCTGATTATGTACTGAATTAAATCGTTTACTAAAGATATCCGTGAGCTTGGATGATGAATGGCAACGCTCATGAAGTTTTTACAAAAAAAACTGACAATGGTGTGGTCTACCAAGAAGCTCCTACTCGCTATCACTACTTTTGGAATCGAGAACAGTTTCTTTGTGTGCATAGTCAAAGTCATCTACCCAAATACTATTAATTCCATTAATCCGAAATAATTCCATTATTTCAAGCAAAAATTACCAGTCATTTGCAAGACTTGAGATACGTAGAGCAGCGAAGAACTGCATATGATTGGTGCGGTATTAACAAAAGATCGCGCGAACCAAAGACAAATTAGCATTTCAACAGTTGAGTTGAAATGCTAATTCCCTTCAACCGAATTCCATAATATCTGAAACACATTCACTATATATTTCTTAGTTTTAACACGTTAACGACGGGGGTGGTGTCAAGCAAAACCATATGTTCCACCGGCAATATATGGTTTTTCTTGGTTTGCACAGCAGTTTCTCTTGGAGAGGGGATGTGATTCATTAGTTAGTGCCATCCCGGTTGTCTCTAATTGCACTTTGTTGAAAAATATAATGAATCCTTTAATTATGCATAGCCGAAAATTTCCACGTACCCCCGGGGGTACGCTTACCACACTGAGAAACACTGCCCTATAACGTTGTTGTGTCCCAATTTATGATTATTATTTCAATTAGAGAAATTCTGCTTATCTATATTCAAATTTTATCTGTGTACGAGATATCACCCCAAATTACAAATATTTAAGCCTTTTCTCCCCTTAGTGTCCCTAATATTTATATTATACTGCGCCTTTTGGGACATTTAGTTTGAGATATTAAATACAAAAACAAGGAGCAATTACTCAAATATGTCTGAATGTGAAACAATATTGCAGTCGTGACACTTTATCTCGTAACTTAACACATTAATCTCCCGCGTGATTAGGTTCGTACGTTTTTCAAGTGGTGCATTGGGCGGCAATTTCAGACAACTGTTTTCTCAATGAATAAAGGTTTATTAAACTCATTAGCATGGTACAATTCAATTTCTAATATAATTCAATTCAATACTAAGAAAACATTTTCAAAATAACATTAGCTAATCACAAGTATTTGGCTAAGATCCCATATGGGTATTACGATCATGCCGCCATAACAAATTCAACACATAAATTCATATGTATAATCGTAGATCTAATTAACACCTTAGCTAACCCTATATTACTCTGAATATACGCTATATGCTGTAGCATATGGACATATATGATCAATTCACTCTATTTAACTATCCAAAACTATGTAGATTAAATTATCCTTTCACTGTACTAACACATAACTTTGACATTTAAAACTTTCTTATACGTTACGATACACATGCATAATTCTCAGGACACATGATTACTTATATAATACTAATATTAGCAAGCATACTTTCATTATAATCAGTCATGTACTAAAGTCCTAGTATAAATTTCCTTAGTCTCTTCAACAGTTCAGTAATAGAATAATGAGTAGAATTATAGACGATTTTTAGTTAACACGAGATTTTTTTACAGTACCTTTTTCTCTTGAGTTTTCTATATTGGCCTCTACCTTTTTCCGATTGTACTATCCTGGTATGATCTCTCTTATAATCTGTTACTCCTAAGTTCTTTTTGGCATTAAACTGTGCTTATGCGATCTTTACTTTTCGTAGTTGAATTAATAACACACTTTAGAATCATCTATACCATGTCTGTGAAACTCGCCACGTGGACACCGACTACTTTACAGATTTCTCTTTCTCGTAGTTGTCACTGGATGATGAAAGACTTTGACAATACCTTCTTTCCTTTGACTAAATGGCATTCCTCGTTTCTTACCATAGGAAATACGGAATCGAAATCCCACACACTTTTTGTTTCCTTGTTGTGACAATGGAGATTAACTCCGATTCCGCCACTCAGGAAAACCACGTGAAACCACTACGAAGGAGCTCGTGAAGAAACTATCTAGGGAAAAAGCCCTTTTTATACCTTGACTGCTAACGGCGCCTTCTTTAATTTCCTTTCTCCGACCCTTACTTGATTCGACTTCACCGACCAATTAGGGTGGCGTTTTTCTGCCAAATATCCTTTGGTCGGCGAGCCTGTTTTTCACACGTGACGACGTCTCAATTCGGGAATTCACCCTGAGCGATAGTCTGTTGTTTTTCTTTTGCTAGCCTCTAAATTAATCCCCCTTCCAAATTTTTAAGAATTTACTTAATATTTTAATCTCTAGCCTCTCACATACAATTTCTTATGACTAATCCTTTCTGTCTTACTTAGCTAATTTTTTTTTATCAAAATTCCTGAGGCCAGCGGTGATAGTTGGGTGCTGTTTGTAGCGTATATTCAACGTTGTTGACTTGGTTACGGTTACATTGTCGCCGACAGTTACCGAAAAGGGGGAAATAGCCGCCTACCCATCTTTTTTTTTTTTTTTTAGTTAAATCCGTCAGTTGAATGAATTGCCAACGACAGCTTAGTCTACCTACATCTTACTTCTATTTTCGGAGGATAAAATGGAAAATCCTGAATACCAGGATGAAATCCATCACAATCTACGCTCGCTAGCTTATGGACAGGATGTATTCCAATCTAAGATCATTATTAATATATACAGGGAGGCCATAATTAAAGAAGTGTTCAGACCAACTTTACTTGGTCTGAACCAAGTGCAAGTTGTACTTACACCAAGTTTGATTACATTTCGCCCACTACATTTTTCGCTAGAGGACTCTGAACACAACCTCTTTAATGGCCACCCTGCAAATACGAACGACTATAATATTACCTGTAAAAGCATTTGTAAATTTTGTCGCTTTAGTAGTTGACATTATGAATAATTAGTTTTTTCGAGTATTTTTAGAGGACGTCGAGGTATTTTCTCTCAGACGGAAAGACCTGGGTCCGAATCCCTTGTACAACAAGCAACCTTGAATTTTCTACTCAAGCCTATTTAAGTCAATTTCATATGAACACAGTAGGATTATTTTTCTTCCTAGAAACTTGACTTTTTTTTCATCCGGTAAAACAGGCACGCCATCTGGTGAACACATGAAAATGAATTGGGTATAAAGTATTCATAAAGTAATCGAATTTGCATACACGTTATACGCTTTCATTCCCCGGAGTATACTTCATCTTCTTTCATTATCCTGTCAGGTTTTCGTGTAGAACCAGACAAATAGGGAAATGCTATCTTGAAATGAAATATTACCCCTTATAAAATTGTGTAAGGGGGATTATTTAATTAGTTCGAAACCTTTTCCGACTTATTTTTTCTTCAATAAGAAAATAAACATTTTTTTTGGTATGGTTCGAGTTTTTTTCAACTCAGTAAACACAAGAATAAAAAGAATGGAAATCAAAAGGAGTTGTAAATAAATAATAATAACAATAATTTATTTTTTATTTTTTTATTTATGTATTCATAATTTTTATTATTATGTATATTTTGTGGAAATTACAGTGTATAAATTGTATATGTATATATGTATATTTTGTGGAAAAATTTGTGTTTGTTTTGGCCCAAACACCCGGGAGCTAGCAGCGGTAATTTTGCAACGTACGAGGCGATATATCTGAGAGATCCATTCATTACTAGTATGTGCTAAAATGCAATAAAACATAAAGAAAAAACACTGCAAATATAGTACATGATGGTACAAATTAGGTGAATGTTAAATCCAACATTATTTCATAGCCGAATATAGAAACAACAAGAGTTTCGTGTCGAATATATAGAAACTAAAAGTTTCGGCGGATGCAAGCATCAGTACCCTTATGGGCAACTGTAGTCAAGGTGGAGTTAGCTCCAGACCACATTCCTTAGTATTTTCCATAAATATAAAGCACATCTCCTAGAGCAGTGCTTCCCAAACGTATGGATATAAAGGCCACCTTTGGAAAAATTTAAACATTTAAATATCTCATCGAAAAAAAAATCGTAATACAGACATAATATTTCTTGTATTTATATTCAATACAAAACATACACAGCGAATATCGCAAGAGTCAAATGAAAATATTACATTTTTAGCATCTTATATACACATTTGACATCGAACACTTAGCCTTAAAACATTTTAAATTTGTTTTCATTATTTCACGCCCCTCTCAACGAAACTTACGGACCCAAGGGGGCCGCGGCACACAGTTTGGGAAGCGCTGTCCTAGAGGACATGTATGACAAAAATAAGCCTTTGGCTCTCTATTTCAGTAATACACAATGGTTTATTTATTTTCAGCTACAATCTAGAAATTATCGAATAAAGAATTAAGAGAAAAAAAAATTAAACCATACTATACTGACATCGGAGGTCGCGGTATGTCTCTGAGATACAATTTATTGTCAAATATCGCAAACCTTTACATAACATTCGTTAAACTAAACTGACAGCAAAAAAAGTGTGGAATATCACTCGTAACATATGAATGCATAGCTACGCATGACCTCTAAGCTATACACTGAACTGTATAAGAATATTTATATTAAACATTTTGCAGGCATCTGTCAGATTAGCTGTGAGGGCCCGAGTGTTAAGGTTGATGTTTTGTTCCCTCTGCTCATCTAATTCGAATAAATCTGCCGTTCTTGGTGAAATGCTAATTGCATTTAGTAAAACAAACCCTACTCAAGAGTCAACAAGCGATTTCATGAAAAACGCCCACATTATTACATTATTTTCTCTACGCTCAGTTATGAATAACACAACTAGTTCCAATAACCCATTACAGATACAGCATCCCCCCCTTTATCCGGGGTTTCAATACACGGTCAACCTTGGTCCGAAAATATTAAATGGATAAATCCCGAAATAAACAAATTATAATTACATCCGCGAAGTGCATATTAGATCCTTCATTCAGAGCCGACTGTTTGTAGAAACTATGAAAGTTTCGTAAGTTGACCTGAGAGCTTACGACAATACAATCATCGGCATCACAGAGTTGTCTTAGGTACTTAACTCAAGTAGGTATAATAATGAAGCCGCTTTCTTTTGGGATAGACAATTCGGCTGATCCCAGAGGTAGTCCAACACCAGGGCAACTCGTTGCAAAGGTGGAAAAGCTACACGTATGTTGCAGGCTTTCGTAAATCAGGAATATCTGGGATTGCGCGCCGTTCTGAGTAGTTCTCGGTTCTACTATCGCGGTAACATACTGTTTGTGTTCAAGTAACCCTTATTTTACTTAATAGCGGCCCCAAAGCCTAAGAGTAGGGATGCTGGCAATTTGGATATGCCGAAGAGAAGCCTTAAAATAAAATAAATAAATTAAAAAAAAAAACGTGTGTTGAGGTTGCTAAGATTCCATTCGCATTCCGATAACTTTTATTACAGTATGTTGTTATAATTGTTCTACTTTATTATTAGTTACTGTTGTTAATCTCTTACTGTTCTTAATTTATAAATTAAACTTTATCATAGGAATGCATGTATGTATATAGGAAAAAAACACACTATTTTGAAAAACATGATATTCAAAAAGCTATATAGGTGTATGGTGCCAATGGGTCATTATATCAAGCACTACTAAGTCTTTATTTGAGTTGTGAGTCAGCAGTTAGAATTGAAGGAAGTACAGGAAGATGGTTTAATGTTAAATCTGGTGTGAGACAAGGATGTACATTATCCCCTCTGTCATTCATTATCAATATGGAACATATTATGAAGGAAAGTGGTATTAAACATGATATCAAAATTGGAGATGTTAATGTCAGCTCTTTGCTTTATGCAGATGATGTTATACTTCTAAATAAACCTGCTACAAGTCTGCTAGATTCCCTTAATTAATTGAATAACTTGTAATAGATATGGTATGAAGGTCAGCAATAACAAGCCAAAGACAATGAAAATAGGCAGAATCATTGAAAATGTCAACTGTGTTGTGAATGGAGAACCTATAGAACAAGTAAAACATTTCAGGTACTTAGGGACGATTTTTAGTGAAGATGGTAAATTAAATATGGAAATAGACAACACGATCAACAAAGCTGGTATGGCAGGAAGTCAACCGAATACATTTTTTTGGAATAAGAGAGAACTTAGTCAAAACTCTAAATTAGCTTTATACAAGACAGTGCTCAAACCAGTTTTAACTTATGGATCTGAGAGCTGGGTCATAAATAAAACACTTGATCAAAGACTAGAGACCGCAGATATGAGAGTCCTGAGAAAGATTAGAGGCGTGAACAGATGGCATCAATGGCAATATCATATTAAAAGTAAGGATATTAGGAAGGAACTTGACATTGTCAGCATCCCGGAATGAGTAAGCAGAGCTAATCTCAGGTGGTATGGTCACTTAAATGGGAGAATGGGCGAGGAAAGATTAGCAAAACAAGTGTTCTCTGTCAGGTTGGCAGGAAAAACGACCCAGAGGAAGACCAAGATATAGGTGGATTGATAAGGTACAAAGTGCCTTAGAGGATAGAAATATAAGATTTGATAATGTTGGAGTCTTGACAGTTAGCAGATTGATCTGCAGGAAAATTGTAGATAGGAAGTTAGTAATGATGTAATTTTTCATGTAGTACTATCATATCATGTACACCCCTTGAGGGTACATGGCAGGAATTTGATGATGATGATGATACTATATATATGGTTCGCTACAATCTGCGGTTTCGGGTATCCGCGGGATATCTTCTCGGAACGTATCCTCCGAGGATAAAGGGGTACTACTGTAATATATTGGAACGCAAATGGCATTCTTAATAAAATGTATGAACTACAGGAGGTTGTGTAACGTTTATATATTGATATACTGCTAATGAATCAAACTCACCTACACCCATCAAGCAGTCCTAGACTCAAAAATTGTTATATTTTTAGAAATAACAGAACTGATGCCATAGGCGGCGGACCAGCAATTTTTATTTAAAGAATTAAAATGTAATGAAATAAAAATTCCTTAATTCACATTTGTAGAGCAGTAACCTTAAAAGGTACTGGTCTCTAACCTCTAAGGTTACTGGTCTACAAATTCTCTCAGCCAACTCAATCAGTCTCAAAATGTATTGTGTATGTAACTCACCAACTAAACAGATATCTACTTCAGATCTTTTACAATTACTGGATACCAACGAGATGGTAATAATGGCTGGCAACTTTAATTCAAAACACACGACTTGAAACAGTACAATTATTAATAAAGATGTAAAAATCGTGCATGACATGAGGTATGGTGGTTGCAGGTCCACTCGAACCAATACACTATGGGCCGATCGGACGACCAGATGTTCTTGACATTGTCGTCCTCAAAAATGTGCCCTGCAATATCAGGTAGTAAAGATTAATGATCATAGGTCGGACCACAACCCAGTTCTACTCCAGTTGGGTGTTGTACCAGAAGAAATTAAGAATAACCCAACCATCACAAACTGGACTCAACTATCTACAAAAATTAAGCATCTTATTGGATCAATATCATCTATTTCTTCGAAAGAAGAAATTGAAGCTGCTGTACTCAACCCAGAAAAGCAACTTACATTGAGTTTAGCAGTAGTCACTACTATTACAACCCGTACAAAACCAATCCAGCTCCCAGAGGAAATTCGAAATCTTATTCGCACCACAAACTAAGTGCGGAGGAATTACCACAAAACTCTAACTTCTCAAGACCGTCAATAACGTAATAGGGGCACTAATTTAGTCCACTATGCTAATGGAGATTCCCGCAGTCAACACTGGAACAACACGCTCTAATTCCTGCAACCGGGAGATCGATCTCTATGGAAACATTTTTAAATCTCTCTGCAACACTCCAAATTATGTTCCGCCAATAAATATGAGCGTGGTATTGAATATCGTGACGAAGAAAAACAGGAAGGTTTCTCGGACAGTCTTGAACTACACGTTTGCAGACATATCATTTATTTCCAAAGTTCATCGAAAGTTACGGTTTTCTATGAGTCACCGTCACCAACAATAGAATATCCGCCTAACCTCTCCCGCTAAAATCCGTGGAATAATCAAAAAATCTGAATAATAAAAAGCTTCGGGTTCAGATGGAATTAAAAACAAAGTTATCAAATGTCTACAAATGAAAGCAATCATGCATATAGTGCTGTCATCAATGCAATGCTCAGGCTCAGCTGCTTTCCAACTAGATGGAAAACAGCAGATATAATCTTAATCCACAAACCAGGAAAAGATTTAAAATTTCCACCAAATTACCGACCCATCAGCCTTCTCTCATGTCTTTGAAAGATATCAGAAAAAATTATTCTGACTAGACCGCAAGAAACATCCCCCAACAACAATATCATTCCAGAAGAACAGTTTGGATTCAGACAAAACCACTGACGGCGCAACTGCTCCAAAAGGATCGTGGAATATATCTCGCATGGATTTACTCGTAACTGGAAGCAGCAAAATGGGACCATTTTCCTTGACATAGACAAAGTGTTCAATAAAATATGCCACATCGGTCTCCTGTATAAATTACTAACAGCAAAATTTCCAATGCATCTGATCCTACTTATGAGACCTTTCCTAAAAACAGAAAATTCAGAGTTAAAATACAAGGCCTCAGATCCTCTGAACGCACAACTACAGCAGGAGTTCCACAAGGCTCATTATTGTCTGCATTTATATGCCAGATATCCCTCGTACTAATTCCGCCATATCCGCTTACTATGGAGATGACTCACAGCCATTCTGACCAGACCACTCGGTCCAAAACTAGTAACTAAACGCAAATAAAATGCTGCTAATGAACTTGAGCTATGGTTCAAGAAATAGAGAAAAGACGGAAACGCAGAAAAAAGTGCGGCAATTCTATTTATAAGAAGAAAAAAAATCACTTCATAGCTCAGTAAGCCTATTTGACACCACCATCCAATTGAAAACCGCAACTAAATATCTAGAAATTAAACTTTATAAAAGATGACGCTTCGAGTCTCATATATCTTACATTTACTCCAAAGCAAACACAGCAATTGTCCAAATTAACCCACTAATCAACAGACGTAGTTGCCTAAGTATGGATAATAAATTACTTATTTATAGATAAATAATCAAACCAATTATGGCATATGGATCCAAATAGTTACAAATAAAAAAAAAAAGGAAAATCCGCGTTACTAGAAACACACCACCGGAGTACGCTTCATCTTCTTTCATTATCATATGTGAAATAGGATTATTTAATAGTTCGAAACCTTTTCCTACTTGTTTTTTCTTCAATAAGAAAAATAAAAATTGGTATGTTTCGAGTGTTTTCAACTCAGTGAACTCAAGAATAAGAGGACTGGGAAATCATAAGGAATTGTAATAACATAATAATAATAATAACTTATTTGGTTATATGGACATTCAATATGCGGCAATGCAAACCCAAAATATTTACTGATCCAACTGCATCTATCATGATGTTAATTACGTGTTTATTTCAGTAGCCAATCAATTAAAATAATGCCAGTTTCAACTACCAGCGCCCTCAACTATTCAACTGTGAAAATATCATTTGTTGGAATGACTAGCAATATATTCCTGTGGTAGTAAGAGAGAAGTTTTGATAAGTCCTTTTCAAATAAAGGTGATATTAGCACCCGCCACTTTATTTCCCACAGCTTTAGCTGCTGTACTAATAAATAAAAGTGAGTTAGCCGATCTCATACGGAGGTAGAAGGGTTTTTTTCCCGGAAACTCGGGTTTTTCATCCCGCATATAGACAAATCGGCCCTTCAGAACACACGCAATTCACAGACAAAAAATACTTGTTGTGGTGGTGGTGGGCGGTAGATGGCGCAGATGTAGTTGATTGGTAGTGGAGGTTCGGTAATGGTGGAGATGGAGGGTTGTACAGTAGGTGTCCTCCCGCGATGAATCTTCTGACTACTTGGAGGTGTCACGAAAAATAATAATAATAATAAGCACTTTTTGATACAATGTAAGCAAATATTTTAAAGAAGTTATTCTATGTGTTAGAAATTGCACTGTAAATGATAATAAATATTTTAAGCAAAAATATTTTATATTTAAATTTTTTCAAAAATTAAAAAAAAATTTTCCGACACCTTTAATTTTTAAATATCAGTTTTTTACAATTCCAAAAGTTAGGATTTTGCAGTGCAGGCATTTGATTATGCATATGCGCCATCGATCGATAAAATTTTATATAATATATAATATATATATAATATATAATATAATATAATATATATATAATATATAATATAATATAATATATATATAATATATAATATAATATAATATATATATAATATATAATATAATATAATATAATATAATATAATATAAAATGGCTCTTCGGCCTTTGGCTAAGATCAAGGTGTAGTATCAGCTTATCAGGCTACTAGCATTTCGTAGTATCTGTTCTTAACCCTTAATATCGGTACGAGTCCCATCGGGGTTCACGATATCTGTGCGTATCAGCTTATCAGGCTACTAGCATTTCGTAGTATCTGTGCGTATCAGCTTATCAAGCTACTAGCATTTCGTAGTATCTGTTCTTAACCGTTAATATCGGTACGAGTCCCATCGGGGTTCACGATATTTAACCGGAAATTTATAGATCCTCCTAAACCCCGGACCGGGGTAATAATAAACACTTGGTGGTGGGAATAGTTAGACCCCCCCTAGACAGCTATGGTCAATGTTTTGCCGCGCACGCGGACTCTAGGCATCGAAACTGACGTTGATCTGCCACCCCGACTTTTGGCTAAAGCCCTCATTGACTGCGTCGGTGCGGACCAGATTTTTGCATTTACTCCCTTCGGTGGCGGCAGATACCAAGTTGTAGTAAGGAGCGCCGAGACGAGAGACAAATCGCTCAAAGGCTTTCAATGTAATGGAAAGGAAATTATTCCGTTCATGGTGGGGAGCATTATCAAACTGCTCAAAATCACCAGATTCCCCTTGGAGTATATACAATGTGACGAAAGAGTCATCCACGAAGTGTTCGAAAAATGGGGTGTTGTACGAAACATACAAGTCTTAAACAATGCAGACAACCCACAATGGAAGTCGGGAGAAGTAAACATCTTACTCGAGATGAAAAGAGTGGTGCCAAACTTCGTCAGCATCGGATCCGCTAGGGTAATGGTAAACTACCCTGGCGTAAAGTAGCAATGCTTCCGATGTGGATCCTTCGACCATCTAGGAGCGAACTGCCCAACATTGGCATGCAAAAACTGCCTAACATCAAGTCATTCACTGGACAAATGTCTCATGGCTTGCCTCAAATGCGGCTCCAATGACCACAAAGTTAACACCTGCCCATCAAGAACGCATGCAGAAAGGATCGAAGGTGCTATTACACCAGTCACAGTCACCTCAGTAGAGAAGATTTTCCAACTCCAAACGAGGCATACGGCAAAATAACGGCCGCAAAAGAGAAGGCAGCTGCCACAGAAACCATAGCCTCCACACCCAAGAAAGAGAAGAAGCCAGAAATCCATGCAGAAGAAACAACCAATAAACGAGCTACCTAACATGATGAAATGCAGGCAAACAGCGCCCCCTTCAAACGACCACTCAGTCCAGAAAAAAAGGAGATGGAAAAAAATAAAACCACAAGAAACAGAAGAATTGGAGACTCCTCATGCAAAAGCAGGGGAGACTCTAAAGCATCTAGTTAAAGGTATCCCTGGGGTGGCAGAGAAATTTCAAGATGCAACGGTGAGAATAGGGGAACCTGAGCTTCTCCTCACAGGGCAGTATGGTCCCAACGTAGTTAGTGCAAAATGGGGTGACTTATTTGTTGAAGACATCAGCCAAATCACCCCTGAGCAAGTACAGTTAGCCATGGACATAGATGAGGAGGCGGCATCGGCGTTCTTCATAGCTCTCTCCAAATTAGATATGGGAAGTGAGGTTGCTAAAAGAATAATGACTGCTCATAAAAAGCGACAGTCACAATAACCATCCCATGGTTTACCGTCCACAGCTATACCGTTCTCTAGTTCCCACAGGTGGGGGAGGGCCTGAGAACCTGAGCGGCGAAGGCCTACAGCGAGGCGGTGCAGCTCCTTGAGAGCTGATCACTCAGGCCAGACCCTTTCCCCACCCCTCTATTTTAGTTTTCCAGTCCTATCTATAGTTTTGTTTTCTCTGTACTTCATGGTTTTGTTTTTTTCTTTTGTTACATGTTTCCTTTTTAGGATTTTTCCTTTTTTTCTAAAGTGAAAAATCAACGACCGTTTTAGAATCGCCCCCTGGGGGGCAAACAGCTAAAACAGGTCCACTGAGGCCTCTTTCACCTACTCTACCACTATGCACTCTATCTTTATTTCCTCTCCTACTATCTGCTGACTCTCAGCCTATCTTACTCTACAGGCCGATGATGAAGATTTGTTGAACTCACAAATTATTATTAATACCACAGTGGTGGCGATCATTTTTATGTGCGCGTGCCAAAAATTTACAAATCGGTTGTTGACGTGCCAGGCAGTTTTTAATAGGGGAAAAATTAATGTAACTTAATTTCTTTATATTTATTAATAAATTTATAATATATATATATGTATTTGTTTATAATATTTTATAAATAATATCTTATTTTATATTTTATTTATGATATTTATTTATATATAAATTTATAATATTATTCAGTGTAAAATTGATTATTGTATTATTAAATTGATTTTGATGATGGTTTGAAAAAAAAAACCGGTAGTGAGAAAAATATTTATGCATTGTTACTCACCATAGAAGTCAGGTGAGCAGGGGAAGCAGTAGAAGGATGTAAACTTGTCGGCGAAACGCTATATACTCGAATATAACTTGTCCTCTAGTATAACTCGCACCCCTGATTTTACTTTATAAAAAAATACATTAAAAAGTTTCGCATATATTTCGGACACGAAAAATGTTTGAACATTGGAACTTTTTTCACTTGGTTAGACTATAAATTGTATATTTGGTTTAATCCTTTATCCAAGTGTAAGCAAACAAAGTTTGCACCTGAAGTATGTTCAGGACTTCAACAACTCGCGGCAGAGGTGGACTGACCTCGCATCACTTGCCTTAGTATCCCATAATGCAAAACACATCTCCTTGTGGACATGTATAATGCTATGCATTATGGGAAGGGTCACTCCCCAGACCGGTTTCGACCTTTATTGAGGTCTCTTCAGAGGGAGGCAGACCCAGAGGTGATACCAAATGTGAAGTAATGTAGAAGTCATATTTTCACACCTTATTATTAAATTACTCTGGATTAGAGAAAGATGTTGGAAGTGTGACGCCTTTTGGCAACTGGTATATGAAAATATGACTTGCATTACTTCAACCTTCGTATCACCTCTGGGTCTGGCTCTCACTGAAGAGACCTCAATAAAGGTCGAAACTGGTCTAGGTAGTGACCCTTCCCATTATGCATAGCATTATACATGTCCGCAAAAAGATGTGCTTTGCATTATGGGATACTAAGGCAAGTGATGTGAAGTTAGTCTACTTTTGCCACGAGTTGCCCCAGTCCTAAAGATACTTCAGGCGCAAACTTTACTAGCTTAGACTTGGATAAAGGATTAAACTAAATATATAATTTAATGTTTGAACATGGTCACTCGAGGCGATAACTCGCTCCCCGCAGTTAACAACACGCCCTCCCCAACTGTCATTATACTGCAGATGCTAGAAAAACAAGTAGTTTTATTGTATCCCTGAATAAGGTACAGAGCCTTTTGCAGTCTGTGTAAAATATTTCTCACCAAACAGTGCAATTACAGACAGCTGGAATAAAAGCGGCGTTAACTAATGAATCACATGTCCCCATTTTGCTTGAGTCTATACTATTCTGTATAGACTCAAGCGAAACATATGTGGCATCAAAAACACAGTATCTAATTAAAAACTACAGTCCAATTACATGAAATAAGTGTTTGTTTTATTGCATTTGAAGTTCTCGATGTCATTATGACAGATCACAAAGGCTATCTTCGAATAAAATTCTCCCACGAATTGAAACATGCCATATAATGCGTGTGTGAGTTCGTATGCCAGCTCAAATAAGTAGCAATAAAATTCAACCATGGGTTGAAACTTTGCGCGAGTTGAGTCCGCCGGTAATGAGAAGTTCTGTCGAAACGACATCCCTTCGTGAATGTGTTAAAACTAAGAAATATATAGTGAATGTTGTTATGACAGTTTCAGATGTTATGGAATTCGGTTTAAGAGGATCAGCATTTCAACTGAACAATTGTCGGTTGCCTTTGCCTTTGAGCCGCGTGAACTTTTGTTAATACCACCCCACTCATATGTACGTCTTCATAGCTGCTCTGTCGTGTAAAACAAAACTTAACTTGTACATATTGTAACAATTAAAAAAAGAGGTTGAATAATTTAAAAACGTATAAAAGAATATCACCTGAAAATCACTGACGTGCCACGTTCGCCATCTGTGTACTACCGTAAAGCTAGGCAGGACGTACACCCTCTGTCCAAAACGAAACCGAACTTTTCGAAAATAGAAGAAACTAGTGGCGCCAGCTGTTTTATCTTTTTGTTATATCAGCAGATATAATTTTAATCCCCAAACCAGGAAAAGATTTAAAATTTCCTCAAAATTACCGAACCAGAAGATAGAGTGCATAGAACAAGTCACTGGCAATAGCAAAGACAAGGAGTGTGCACATGTCCTCTCCAACAAAAGGAAAATAAACAGCACCCTGACCGAAGGTGTCAAAGTGGAAGACATTCCGTATGTGATCAGGATACAAAAAATGACTGGGACAGTCATCATCCCAGGACGTCCCCCCCTGCATGCTTCAAGTGTAAAAAGATTGGCCACCTTAGGAGGCAATGCACTGCCCCGAAATGCGAGCAGTGCAAAAAAAAAATGGTCACGATGAAAACGTATGTCCTGGACTGACCTATGCATCAATGCTGGCGAAACGCACAGCCATAAACCAGCCAAATGCATACGACAAACTTGAAAGAGCCTTCGATGTACAAGAGGAGACCACAGATCATCATGCTGAAGAAGAAAAATCCAGTGGCTTAAATGAAGAAAAAAACGAAGAAGACAAGCCACAAAACCCCATCACGAACTCTCCACCAAAATCGGAGGTACCCCAAGAGGCTTCTCAGGAAGATAATTGTGAAAAGGAGACCGATAAACAGATGGAGGTGGTAGAAAAAAATGAGATTCAGAAAACGAAAACAGAACGACGGGGGAAAACTGATGAAGGCCCAAATGCTTTCACCCCAGCCAGAAGAGCAACAATTAAGTTTACTCCCAACATCAAACCTAAAAAAGAAAGAGCTAAAAATAATAAGAAAAGGGATGGGCTTGACTCCAAATCATGCACAAAAACCTAAATATACTTAGCCTAAATTGTAATAATAAGAAACTACTAAGAAACAGAGTACATCACAACCACGCAGACATAGTAATGATACAAGAATACACACAAACAGAACAAAAAACTCCGCAGAAACTTGCAATGGTATTACATCATTGCTGAACCAGCACAAAGTAATGGCATTACAGGTTTAATAACACTAGTAAGAAAAAAGAGCAACCTGCAAATCATATCACACTGCACACTAATAAAACACAGAGCGATAAAGGTTGAAATGGTCTGGCAAGAACAAATAGTGTATCTGATTAATATATACGGACCAGCTGATCACAATAACACAAAACACTTTTGGGAAACAATAGAATCCAAACTCTCAAACATAAAAATAATAGAATGGGGGGGGGACATGAATTTTACTGAGAACAACGCCATAGACAGGGAAACTAGCAATACTTTAACAAAACACAATTATACACACATAATACAACGCTGTCAAATCAAAGACACCTTCCGATACCTCCTAAACTAAAAGAATACGCACACTATTCCCCCACCAACGCTTTATGGTCAGACCGGATATACATTAGCCACCATCTGAAGTCGACTGTAGAGGAAGTTTGCCACATACCACTAAGCTTTAGTGACCACCATTTGGTCAAGGCTAAACTTTCCCTCGAGACTCACGACAGCTACACATACACGAACAGAAATTACCCGATGTGGAAACTAAACAATAGCATCCTACACACAGACAAATTCACTACAGACATAAAACAAATACCAGACAGCATAACTGACATCCAAAATCCAGTGGATGCCTGGAACTAATTTAAAACACAAGTTAAAAAAGCGGCTGTAGACATAGGCAAACACAGAAAATACAACACAAACAAAGAAAATTTAAACATAATAAAAGAACACACGCAAACATACAACACCGACCCGGAGTTGTATGTTTGCGTGAGTTCTTTACCCACCAATACCAGAGGATTACAGCAATAGCTCGGCTATTGCTGTTATCCTCCTGCCATGATCAGAGCTTTAATAGCTCAATAACATCTTATCCCTACACTGTCCTCTACAGATAACGGGGAAGATGAAAAGCATTCTTGCTTAGCCCCTTTAAGCCAGTCCTTATAAGGACTTATATATATATATATATCACATAATGATCATTAAC
This sequence comes from Typopeltis vanoorti, assembly GCF_054136105.1. Lineage (NCBI taxonomy): Eukaryota > Metazoa > Arthropoda > Arachnida > Uropygi > Thelyphonidae > Typopeltis > Typopeltis vanoorti. The sequence goes on along the minus strand of NC_143550.1, from coordinate 160,137,780 downwards.
TCGGTTAGCATACATAGTTTTATGAAGAATTGAATGACTAGAACTGAGATTTAAGTAAAAAGGTTTGAATATAAAAACACTACTAGTTTCCGCCTATAACAGCCTTCTTCAGGTGACATCATAAAAGAAAGAAAAAACACTAAACATTGAGGGTTAAGAGACTACGAACAACACAGACAGTCTTTATACATAATTAGCATGAAAACGTTGTAGTTGTATTTGAAGCTGTTCTTTCGTTTGTTGCATTGTTGGGAGAGTGCGTGCTTGCTGCATCACGTGAACGCCAGTACATGATTACAGCTGAATGACTATCTGGGAGGTTGTAGCTTAAGTTGTTATTTAGATGAACAGGATTGAAAGTGATTTCTCTAGATTCAATGATTTTTCTCTCTAGTTCGTCACTGCAACGGAAGATGTTAGTAGATTTTTCACAGCAGACTTTGTGACTTTGGTTTTCATCATTAGGATTAGCCGAGAAAAGGATATCACTTAATAATGCACTCGCTCGCTGTCTCTTGTAAGTAATGTCTCTCATGTGTTCTTCCATACGCAATTCGACAGATTTGTCTGTCTGCATAAAATAAAGAGTATCACAATCACACCATATTTTTATATACACCAGGGTGTTTGAGTTGATGATGACAAGGTTTTGGGTGGCTAATTAAGAAACGGATCAATATGAGAACCTTGTTCACTCCACTTCCAAAGATCCGTTCCTTAATTTGCCACTCAAAACCTTGTCATCATCAACTCAAATACCCTGGTGTATATAAAAATAAGGTGTGATTGTGATATTCTTTATTTTGGGCAGACAAACAAATCTGTCGAATTGATGGAAGAACACATGAGGGACATTACTTACACGAGTGCATTATCAAGTCATATCCTTTTCTCGGCTAATCCTAATGATGAAAACCAAAGTCACAAAGTCTGCTGGGAAAAATCTACTAACATCTTCCGTTGCAGTGACGAACTAGAGAGAAAAATCATTGAATCTAGAGAAATCATCTTCAATCCTGTTCATCTAAATAACAACTTAAGCTACAACCTCCCAGATAGTCATTCAGCTGTAATCATGTACTGGCGTTCACGTGATGCAGCAAGCACGCACTCTTCCAACAATGCAACAAACGAAAGAACAGCTTCAAACACAACTACAACGTTTTCATGCTAATTATGTATAGCGACTGTCTATGTTGTTCATAGTCTTTTAACTCTCAATGTTTAGTGTTTTTTCTATCTTTTATGATGTCACCTGAAGAAGGCTGTTACAGGCCGAAACTAGTAGTGTTTTTATATTGAAACCTTTTTACTTAAATCTCAGTTCTAGTCATTCAATTCTTCATAATATATATATATATATATATATATATATATATATATATATATATATATATATATATATATATATATATATATATATATATATATATATATATATATATATATATATATATATATATATATATATATACAGGGTGTTCGGGATAAATTTGACATATTTATAATTAATTATATTTTTCCGTAAGTTACATGTATTAACACACACTTCTCTTCATTTAAAAGTTTGAACCCTTCTTCATTCATATACAAGATGTCAAAAAGGATGGATAGCTGGAACCCACCTGAATCATGGAAGAGAATAACTTGTATCATGATGATTCGTGCCTGCCATCAAAATAAGGATATTACGACTGCTTCCCAATGCTCCCTGAATACAGTAAAAACAATCAGGCATGAACTAGAGACTTGCAATGGTGACTACGAGGATGTAGCAAGAAGAAAGATCCCTAGCAGACGATCTGATTGCGTTCGTACAGCAGAATTCCTCGCAAATCTGCAGGAACAGGTGTTGAAGAACCCTGGCATTGGAATTCGGGCTTTGTTCGTGGAGTTGCTAACTGTAGTCAAGCCCTGGATAACAAGGGTAGCCAATGGTAGGCCGTATGTATGGCAGCAGGATTCGGCCCCTTGCCACACCTCTGGGAAAAGTCAAAAATGGTTGTCTGAAAATTTCTACGACTTCACCAGTCCAAATGTTTGGCCTCCAAACTCCCCAGACCTTAACCCCATGGATTATTTTGTATGGGGCGCAGTTGAAAAAGACACCAATCGCACTTCCAGTAATACAAAAGCCCAGTTAATGGATAAAATTAAAACAGTTTTTGCGGCCCTTCCCAGGGAGACTGTAGCATCAGCTTGTTCGAGGTTCCGAAGCAGAATTGAAGCTGTGATCGATGCTAATGGTGGTTATTTTGAGTAAATCTTGTTGATAGTATTGTAATTAACTCTGCCTGTAATGTTTTTTTGTCAATTCATTAAATTTAATAGATACAAAGAAGATTTTCTTTTTCCTTACGAAACTGTCAAATTTATCCCGAACACCCTGTATATGGCGATTAATCGACCGTGAGATGCGGTGATTAATAATACTCTTGGAGGGTATTGGATGGCAATGCTATAGCCCATGAAGTTCTAACTGAGGTTCGGCTATTGCTGTTACCCTCCTGCCATGATCAGAGCTTTAATAGCTCAATAACACCTTATCCCGACACTGTTCTCTACAGATAACGGGGAAGATGAAAAGCATTCTTGCTTTGCCCCTTTAAGCCAGTCCCTATAAGGATATATATATATATATATATTTTTTACTAATAAATCGCTCACTTCTTTGCTAATCTGGTCTCTGTTTGCTAGGAGATGGGCGTGGAACACAACCACATTGTTTATAAGTGATAGGGGAAGTTACGTTACGACCTCAATATTTTACTAGATTGTCTGCAAAAGCGTCTTCCTCATACATTTGCAGGAGTGAGGAGAGTTTTTTGTCGGTGTTGATTCTCGAAAATTTTTCATGCTGGCTAAGGTAGTCATTACATCATAAATGAAGTTGTTTATCACTTGTGACTCATGTTTCAGAACATGTGAATGTGGAGAACAACAAAGCACGAAACAAGTGAGTCCGGAAGTAACGGAAATCAGATAAGAAACGTGGTTTGGGAAAAGAAAGTTGTTATTTGGTATGTCGAATCAAAAACATGCAGTTGGTGAGCGAGTTTTAACGTCGAGTTTTTCGAAGTAAAAATTAAAAGTATAGCAAATGCAACTGAAAAATATATAAAAAAAAAGTAAACGAGATCGCATTGTAGTTCGTACTAACGATTTAATTACCGATAAGTTGTTCGCGAGGTTTAGCCGACTGGGTATGCGCTTCGCTTCTGGGGAAGGAGTGTCCTAGGTTCGATTCCCGTGGACGACGTGAGGAGCTGAAGGATCTTCCTCACCCATAGCCAAGTTAGCCGGTCTTGGGCGTGGACAGCAGGGTTTTTCCCCCAGTTTATCTGGGGTTTTTTCATCCCGCCAACCGGCAGACCGATACAATCAGGAATACCTAAGACGATCCCTCCAGCCATAGATCTGAATTGTCAGCTATACCAGTCCCGAGACCGGATAAAAATAGTGGAGATTGAGGTGGTGCCGTACCTCCCCGTAACATGGGCTCACGGCCGTTGAATCACCCTACGAAATGAATGAATGAAAGCGATAATTCAGTATGAGAGACGACATGAAAGGGTTTTGGAAGAGGAGAGAGAGTGAGAAAGTGAAAATCGTTAGCGTTTTACCTGAATATGATAAAAATGAATTAAGAATAAGGGCCATGACGGCAGGTGATTCGAAACGTAACTTGTCTAGAAGAAATGGATGCAAGTTTTTGGATGTGTAGAATGAGTTTGAGGGAAGATTGGATTGGTATGAGAGAGACGGCCTGCACCTGAATGCGTGTGGTATTAGGAGTCTAGAAAAGACACATAACACAGGGAAACTAAATTATAAAGCGAGGAATGGTGTGAATGTGAGTGTAAGAGCGACAATGTTATATAACTGTGTTAATGACTGGAATGAGCTTTGTCATGGAAATGTCGATGAGGAGAGAGAGCAATTTTTGAGTGTATGTTCGTCCGCTTCAAACCCATCAAATGTGTGCAAAGATGTAGAGGTCTACACGAGTAAAGCATTAGAGAATAATCTGCAGGATGTCCAATTGTGTCATGTAGACTGCAGACAAGATTAAACAAATAACATACAGGTAGATTGTTATATCTGTACACGAATGCTAGGAGTATCAGAAACAAAGACGGCAGAATTTGTTGCCTTAGTCAGTATGTTGCGACTTCAGATAGTAGGAATTAATGAGATGTGGCTATCAGAATCAGACATACGAAGATGTATCGAGTGTAAAGTGTGCACTATTTTTAGGAAGGATAGAGAAGATAGGAAAGGAGGGGGCGGGCTGCTAATGATATCGGATGACTTGAATCCAGTTAGTGTTAAGAAATGTGATTGTAATGCTAACAATAGGTTTCTTGTGACAGTGAGTTTGAAGCCATCTGGTGTGAGGTGGAATCTATAAAGATCAATTACACAGTGGGCTGTTGTTACAGACCTGGTGGATCGGTTGGTAGTGATGAATAAATGCATCACCAAATAAAGACAAAGGGCCGAAAAGAGTAATCATAATGGAAGACTTTAATTATCCAAACATTGACTGGGCAGAAGTAAAATCTCCTGAGAAGAAAGAAAGTGAATTTATTGAGCTATTGCGGGAAAACCTCTTCAAGCAGCATGTGACAGAAGGAACTCGAGGTCAAAAAGAGTTAGATTTGATTGTAGTGTCAGAGTGTGTTTCATTTAAAGACGCAACTATTCTGCTTTCGGTTGGTGACAGTGATCATGCGATAATCACTTGGGAAGTGGCTAAGATCGATTCGGAGAAGGTTACATGCTGAACTACAAAGCAGGAAATGATGACCAAGTGAGAAGCATGCTGGGTTCAGTGAATGGGATCGGTTGGTCGATGGAAAGAATATCGACAGTGCATGGGAAGCATTTAAACAATACTTAAATGATGCGATATCGGAATGTGTCCCGAGAGTTCGAAAAATAAATGGCGGTAGGATTCAAATGGATGTGAAATCCTTTTAAGCAAGAGATTCAAAAGAAAGGGATGATATGGAAGATATACCTCCTGCATAAGGATGATGATGTCCTATATGAAAGGTATAAGTAGGAGGGCAGAAGAGTCACAACAGTTGTACTGAAAGCCTAGTCTCAGTATGATAAAAAAAAGAAAATAACTGGCTCTGCCTCGAGTATACGCAATAGAAGCTTCGTGTAGGCTGCTAAATGCATATCTTCATGCTTGGAGATGCTTCGGATAATGTGGTTGGAGGACTGGTTTGAGTGGTATTCTTTGTTGTTCTGTATTTTTTTTCTGGTGTTATTTTCAGCTTTTGTAATTTGCTGTATACCGCTGCATTTTGGATATTTAAAAGTCTCAGACGTTTTTTTTTTTTTTTGCAGATGGGTGGTTGTGTTGTATTACGAAGTGCTGCTTTACATCAAGACCCTTGTGCATAGCTAAATGTTTTGCATCTGTGACATTGTCCTTTTCTGAGGTGGTATTAGTCTCACGATCAGGCTACGAACCATTTTAAAATAATACACACAAATATCTCGTTGCTGTTTATATCACAATACATGTATCACATGTTGTTCTGTATTTTGAGGTTAAGCCCGAGTTTTTAGTTCTGTAATTATCTTGAGGGTGGTTATGGATTTTGCAATTTCTCTTATCTTTTCGCTTTTGAGTACGAGGGGGGTGAGAGAGTTGCTTTCATAATGACTCAGAGTTTAGTTAGACCATGGCAGTTCGCCACTTCTTCGCTCTGTATGCGGACACCTTCATCAGTATTGTTAGCCCTGGAGGGTATGATTAATCCTTTGGTTTTATGACGGCAGTTGTGCTATCGTCCGCCGGATTATATCGATCCATTGATCAAGAGAATGACTGGCGGTACTTGCTCCGTGAGATTATCCCTGTTTATATCCACGGGAGCTTCTTCATTGGACAATTTCCTTTCGTATCTTTTAGCGGCTTCTTTCTTCGAATTCATTGAGGCGCGTAGTATCTTGGATTGTTACAGATGATTGGCTGCTGTAGTCTTTTTTATTTTCTACGAATCTGCTTCCTAGTTAGGAACGGCTCTTTGGCTACGAACTGGATTCGGCTGAAGATTTTATCTCCAACAGTTGCCCCAGTCTTCTGAGCAGGATTAAAATGTGGTGGAATGTTCAAAAGTACATCTCATATTATAAGTGAGGCAGTGATCTGGATCGATGCTGTTTAATATGGTGTGAGGGGATGTGAGCAGTAGCGATTGTATAATGATATTATACTATGCAACTTGAACTATAACATATTATATTATATTATTTAACTATTATTATATAACGATATTATACTATGCAACTTGAACTATAACATATTATATTATTTAACTATTATTATTTATCTATTACGTTGCGGATCATTGTCCAAAAAAATTTCAATTCATAATCAAGGACACCTAGCTTACCATGTACCATTACCAATAACCAATAACGTTACTGACAGGATGGGTGAAGCACTAGTGCTTTTCATATTCCCCTCCATCTGTAATGAGAGTTGTTTGGGAGTGGGAGATTTGTGAGCAATTAAGCTCGCCCTCTGAGGGCAGTTGTGTTAGTTATGATCGGTTGAGAGAAGAATAGCCTTCGGTCTTTTGTGTTTGTAGTAATCAGTCTCGTTCTAATTTAAGCTTGTACTATTAGTGAGTATGAATGTGAACTTGACTTCACAAAGAATGTACCATTCTTAAGTTCTTAAAAGAACTGGGCGATGGACTGAGTCCTTGACTCTTTATCCCGCCATCTGAATGAAGTAAATCTGTATGAATGGAGTGTTGTTGAGCTAAAAAGCTCTAGTCATGGCTGGGTAACGGCAATAGCCAAGCCTCAGTTAAAACTTCATTGGCTACAGCATTGCCATTTGTTACCGTGGAAGTCCTAAAAAGGACTATTCCTTCTCATCTCCAGAATGTACCATTGACAATTGACGATTGACATTTATGTCTTTAGGGGTGAAGCAAGATGCTTTTCATATTCCCCGCTATCTGTTGTGGTTGCAGTGAAGGTAACATTTATGAGCAGAATGCTCGTCCTGATTGGGCATGGAGATTATGCATCACTAAAGGAGGCCAATATAGCTTTTGGTCTTCTATATTTGAATATGTCCGTTGGATCGTATGCTGTAGCTTGTTGAACCAAATCGTTGGGATGTGTGGACGCCTTTAGGAAAAACTTGGTGGCTAAGGATCGTAGAAAAGAGAAAATATAGGGAATATTTATGTCTCTGTGGAGTTGAATGTTTCTAACATACCACGCGGCGTTCAAAATCATTCTCAGGCACTTGTTCTGCACTCGCTGTATTTTGATGATGTTAGCATTAGAGGTGTGGCTCCAGGCCGGAGAGGCATAGGTGATTATAGGACGAATCGTCATCTGGTATAGTTGCAATTTGATTCTGTTGCTGAGCTTGCTATTTCTATTAATTAGCGGATAGATCTGTGCTATGGCTTTAGATGCTTTTGTGCATGCAGACTTGGTGTGTTGATTGAAAGATAGCTTTTTGTCGAGAATTGCACCCAGGTAATTTGTTTCTGACTGCAAGGGAATTTTAGTATTGAATAGTAACAAATCTCCTACAGGAGACATTGGCCTTTTTGAGAAAAGAACGGCTGAGCTTTTCTGGGGGTTGACTTCCAATCTCCACTTAGAGAACCAACTCTCCAGCTTTAGAATGTTTTCTTGAAGCTTTCTGGTAATGAAAAGGGGTCTGAGAGATCTGGTTAGTATTGCCGTATCGTCCGCATATAGGGCCAAAATGGAAGTCATCGGATTGTGCGGGATGTCTGACATGTATATAGAGAACAGTAATGGAGCCAGTAGAGATCCCTGCGGCACTCCAGCAAAGATGTGGCGCTGGGAGGATGTAGAACCGTTGATTTTTACTTGCATTGATCTATTTTGAAGATATGAGTGGATTAAATGAACCATTTTAGGTGAGATGCCGGCTGAGATAAGCTTGTGCAGGAGTCCAAAATGTCAGATTTTGTCAAATGCTTTGGATAAGTCTAGGAAAACAGTGCCTGTGCACTGGCGCCAGTTGTAGCTGGTTGTGATGTATTCAACAATTCTGTGGATTTGCTGGGTAGTACCATGGTGTTGCCTAAAACCAAACTGTTCTTTTGGAAGGATGTTTAGGTCATTTATTGAGGTCTGAAGTCGTGAGAGGATGACCTTCTCTGCAACCTTACCCAGATTTGAGATGAGACTGATTGGACGATAATTTTGGGGTAGGTGTGAGTCTTTGCCTGGCTTATGTATGGGAATTACGTCAGCCAGTTTCCAGGTGGAAGGAAAATAGTGAAATCTTAAAATTGCATTTATTATACTGGTCAGGTACACTACTGCCCTCCGGGGCAGAAGTTTAATCACACGATTAGTAATGCCGTCTGGTCCAGGAGCTTTTTTGTTCTTTAAATTTTTAATAATGTCATATATCTCAGCAGGTGATGTTGATGCAATATGGTCAGTGCTGGTGATAGGAAGTTTGAGTGAGTGTCTGACCTTGCTGTGAATCTTATGTATGTGGTAAAAGTCAAGGTTTCCATACAAAGGCCTGCATTGCTCTTTCAAGCTGTGCGCTATAACCTCTGCTTTGTCCACATCTGTGTGAGCAAAGCCCTGATCAGTTAATATTGGGGGAAGGGATCTGCCTTTGTTTTTGGTATTTTTCAGTAGTCCCCAGATGGAGTGATCGCAAGGTGAAATCGAGGATAACTTTTCATCCCATACATAGTCTCTATGAGCTTTCAGTGCATCTCTTACTGCCCCATTTAGTCTGTTTAGATTTGTTTTGTCTTGTGGTGCACACGTGTTACGGAATCTTTTTCGAGCTCTGTTTTTATCTCTGATTAAGTTCATGATGTCTTCAGGCAAACGATCTGGCTTGCGGGCAGATTTGTAGGAGGAAGCTACCTTTATAGCAGAATTAATTTGTTGTGTGAGATTTGTAACTGCAGTTTCTACTTCTTCTTTTGTGCGTATGTGAGGAACAGGTCCAATATAATCCTTGAGTACTGCTGACAGTCTTTCCCATACAATGTAGGAATGAAAGGAGGACACAGGAATTCTTGATTTCCCAGCTGTAGTAGAATTGGATTGTTATCGGATGGTAGTTCATCCATAGATATGATACTGTACTGAAGTTTAATATCCTGCAGGATAGCTATATCCAGGATGTCAGCAGTGCCGAACGTACTGAGATGAGTTGGTTCGGTGGGGCCTGCCACAACAGCGTTGCTTGATCCTAAGTTATTGAAAAGGATGCAACCATTCTTGTTTGTGGTTGAACAATTCCACGCAGGATGCTTGGAATTCAGATCCCGGCAATAATGGTGGGCCCTCTGATGCCTAAGATGGCATTTAGATCAGAGTGAAGTAGAGATTTTTGGGGAGGGTTGTAAGCTGAGTAGATTTTCAGTTTGCCAGTGGAGCTGGTGACTACTTCCACTCCTGTGATCTCAAGGTTAGTGGTTGAAGGAATGCTCACAGAGTGGTGCTTAATGTAGTTTTTAATGAAGATGGCAGTGCCACCGCCTCTGTAGAGTCGTCTGTCATTTCTGTATAGGTGATAGCCCCTTATTGTAGGATTGTCTGAGGGTCTTAGATGAGTTTCGCTGATTAGAATAACATCTGGCTGATACCTAGATGTGAAGGCACGGAGTTCCAGGATTTTGTTTTTGAGACCATTTGCGTTCCAAGCAACTATTTGAAGAGATGCTGGAATGAGTTTGTTTCTATTCATTTATGAGAGCTGTGAGGATGACCTGTGTTTCACGAAGAAATCTTTTAGTGGAGGTTTCAGTAGGGTTTGATAGGCTAAAATTTTGTAGCATGTTTGCTAGTGAGGCCGTCAAAATAGCTGTTAGGTTTTTAGGTGCTCTTGGTTGATTTTGTTCTACAATTGGCCTAATTGTACGGGTCACATCGGCATAACTTCTTGTTTGCTTTTGGTTGGAGGTCTCCGACTGTGGTCGCTGAATCTCCGGTTTTGATGTCTGGGCCGCTGGTGTTTTTGTACTGTAGGAGGAGGGCTGACTGATTGCCTCCATCCGTCTGTTCTTTGGGTGTTGAGTACATCCTTTGTAGTTCGCCGGATGAGGGCCACTGCAGTTGGCACATTTGGCCGAGGTGGTCCTTGGCTTAGTGCAGGTATTGGTTGGGTGGCTGTCTCCACATTTTAAACATCTATATTCTGCTCTGCATAGATTCTGGGCATGGCCAAACTTTTGGCACCTGTGGCACTGCCCAGAAGATAATCTTTTACGGAGTGGTTCCGGTGTGACGATGAGACCACAGACTGTTTTTAAGTTGTAGATATCCTTATATATTTTGTGAATCTCAACAAGGACTAATGGCATGGGAGTTTTGTCTGTTTTGTACATTCTGCTGACTTTGACTGGTGGCAGATCCTGAGAATTTAGGTCAGCAGCGATTTCTGCTGTGTCAATGTCTTCACAGACACCACGAAGGACTACTTTTCAATTTTTTTCCGAAATGAGCGCAAAGGTATGATACTGGATGCCTCTGTCGTCCAGTTCCTTGGCCAACCTTCTATAGTCTGTCACTGTTGCTGGCTGAATCTTTATGCCTTCATCCATGTTTTTGGCGTTAATGAAGCCAATATGCAGATTGGACATTGTGGATCGTAAAGCTGCCCACTTTTGTTTTTCTCTAAGGATGACCGGAGGCACCTTTTCTTTGGGAGAAGTAGCGACGTCCGAACCCTGATAATCCTGCCATTACAGTATTGTCATTGTGCGGGTCTTCTGTTCTTCTTCGCTTTTTGCGAGCACGCACTTCTACAAAGTCTGAAGGAGTAGAAGGCATCGACTCTAAATGATCTTCAGCGACAGCGTCTGAGACACATTCGGGGGGAAACGTGTCATACAGTTTAACTTTTCCCGGCCAATTATCACTCAGTAGCTTTCCCAGTCTGAGGAATTCCCTGTAACCTTCTTCGAATTTGGTCTCATTCAGAAGTTTTGCCATTTCAAGAATTTAAAATGTGTTGAGACACAGATGGAGAAAGAGTAGAGATCCCTCAGGTGCCCCGAGCAGGCAAAGACAATCCTGTGGACTTTTGAGGGTCCACTAGCAAATCCCGTAGACACTCTTAGGAGTCTACCAGCAATAAAATGTTACTCTATATATATATATGTCCCGTAGATCAAATCGATCTACCAGCATCGGTAGCAAATATTTCACCTTAAAAAAAAAACTCAGAAAATGAAGAACACTTACCTCTGTATATATCATTTATCTATATCATTTATCATTCAAAACTATCGCCACTAATTAACAACACAATGAGAATGTGCCATTATAGGTCTCCATATTTTAATAAAAGGATATTATTTATAAATCAAGAAGTTGTCTTAATTAATTTAATATTTAAATAATAAATATTAAAATGATAACAAAGTAATAAATAAAATTATAGTAAAATGTTTACCTTTAATCTTTTTTAAAACTTTTATATAGAAAATACCAAACATATTTATGTTATTAAATTTTTAAAAAAAATTTTTCCCTTGAATTACATGTTTTCAAAATTCGTATGCAAATGATATATTAAATCGATCGCTGCCATCATACATGATTCTTTTAAAAGTCTTGAAACGCTACGTATGTTTTTATTGATAGAATGATGTGTTCGTTCTACTCTTTGGCTGTAATAGCTGCTTCTAGTAAGGTTGATGGGTAGTTAATAAAGTGTTTCCATAGCAACTTCTCATAATGAAAATCTCCCTCATGGCCGTGATATAATTCAACTTTTATTATTATTATTATTATTATTATTATTATTATTATTATTATTATTATTATTCATTGTTTGGTTCTTTTATAGAATTACGTTAGAAGTAACTATGACTATTATGTCTATAAAAATCGTATGCAAACGTGAACCTGTGTGCTGTCCACTTCAATATTGCGATGTTGTGTTGGAAGATGTAAAAGCATCAATTAATTCAGTGAAAAACACGAAAACCGATCCAGAATATCAGTGCATTGATGATTTCGAGCACTTCTCCTATTGGACATAAATCCATATATCAAGAAAATCGTCGGAATATCTTACACTGTAATACAGTTCATCGTTAGAACAACACGCTCAAGGAAAATTTTGTTCTCTAGACATCCTCCGGATCCGAGTGATATTTTGAAGGAATGATGATAACTTATAGTAATGATTCAAAAAAAAAGTAATAAATAAATAACTCTTCTAAATCGAACACGAGTCCACCGCTTGGGGGCTTATTCTATCATTGAATACTCGATGCGCATTTCCTACGTTTGTCTTACACTAATTTTACTCGATTCAACTCTTATGCTGATGAAAGATGGTTTATTCTAGAAGAGTGATTATCTTAAAATGTTTGTTGCATTGCATTGTCATCCACGGTAAACATCTATGGGAAAGTTATCTTTTTATTTGATAACGAAAAACTACAATTTCATTGAGTAGGCGTCAATAAGTTAAAAACAAATGAAATTAAAATATTTTTTATAAAAAAAAGATTTAATGAGAAAATAGAAATAAGAAAAATTTAAATTTTTAAGATATTATTTTAAAAACTTTCAAAATATGAAAAGAAATTACGATACCCAATAGTAGTAATAATAAAATTAATTTAAAAGTGATGAAATATTTACAAAGGACAGGACATCTTGAAAATGGTGCCTATTATTATGATAATTGTGCAGAGAGTGTTATTAATCTTGCGTTTTGGTTAATGTGAATATGTTTCGGGGAATTCCAGATGATTTTTAGAGTTAAGCTTCTTCGTTGTGTGACTATTTTTGCACTTGTATTGTTTAGCTGGTAGACTATAGCGTTAGCCAACGCTTGGCATTGCTGTTAGTTCTCTACGGCTGAGGGATTCTCTACAGAAATTTTTTGGCTGGCAGGTCTCTTGACATGCGGGATTTATATTTGTGCTCATCATACGCAATTAAATCGATATGAGCGTGCCTGACTTGGACACTGTCACTGACTTGCTTGACGAAGAGCCGGCTATCATAATCATTAATAAACTTCAAAAGAGGTTCAAACTGAAATGGCCTGCTAACGTGATCGATCACGACATCATCATCGACTCTCTTGACGAAGGGCTAGCACTCACTTTCATTAAAAAGCTTCTTAAAAAAATTTGAACAAGAATGACCCGGCTACTTAAACTTATATTCTTTACCCGAAGTTGATGATGAAGAAAATGAAGACTCTCCTCAAATGGAGGAAAAACTCAATTTACTGGTGTCTTCCTCTGATCCCACTGATCAAGAAGAAACTCACGCTCTTAAGAAGCGAAAACCCCGCTTCTGAACCAACAAATGAAGTTGGTATGGACGAAGACTCTCCCAATTCAGACTTCTCCGCCTCTCCCAATGAGAAGGTTCCACCGATTATCCTAAGAGAGAAGCAGAGATGGACAACCCTAAAAAGCACCATGGCTAACCTACAAATAAATTATAGATTGGCCAAAAATGTAGATGAAGGCATAAACATTCAGCCTGCCACGGTGGCTGATTATAGAAATCTTACAAAGAAGCTGGACATAAGAGGAATACAATACCATACATTTTCGCTTACCTCCGAAAAAAATCTGAAAGTTGTCCTCCGAGGATATTGACACGGATGAAATAGTCACTGACCTCAACTTACAGGATCTACCTCCCATAAAGGTCGGTAGAATGTTCAGATCAAATAAGACACCTATGCCTCTAGTTTTAGTAGAGATTCCTAACATTTACGAGGATATTTACAATCTAAAGTCAATCTGTGGACTTAAAATCACCCCAGAACCATTGAGGAAACGAACATCTTCTGGGCAGTGCCACAGATGCCAGAAGTTTGGCTATGTCCAAACATTGTGCAAAGCTCAGTACAGATGCTTAAAATGTGGCGAGAATCACCTCACAAACACTTGCACCGAGCCAAGATCCAACTCGGCTAAGTGCTCTAATTGTGGTGGTCCTCACCTTGCTAATTATAGAGAGGGTATTCATCACCCCAAAAACAGATGGAACGATCCAAATCGTCAACCTACCTCGTCATTTAGTGCGAGAGTTCCTGAAATTCAAGCTACTCAGTCCTCCAAACGTGAGAATATGACAACAGATGCACGCTCATCATTAACTAAACCCCTTAAGAAACTGAATCTTCAACATCAAACGAGAACATATGCCGATGTGGCTCGCTCCAAATAGATAGTACAAAACCAGAACCTGTCTATTCCACATTCAAATCTATTAGCTATTAGCACCTCTTCTCTTGCAAATATGCTGCAGGATTTCAGCAACCCAAACCCATCACTAAATGTTACAAAATGATTTTTACAGCAATCTCAATCCATATTATCTGCACTCTCTGATGCATAGGAACAAAATCACTCCGGATTCGCTTCGCTTAGGATTATCGCTTGTAATGCCAACGGTATCAAAACCAAAGTGTTGGAGATCAAGGAATTCAATAATAAATATAATCCAGATATACTTCTAATCAACGAAACACACCTGAGGACTGCTCACAACCTAAAAATCAGAGGGTATCAGGTTTACAGAAACGACAGACTTGGGTATAGAGGTGGAGGTACAGCCACCCTTATAAAAAACTATATAAACTATGAATTCAATAACTAACCCTGCAACCACCAACCTCGAAATCACAGGCATTAATGTCCTCACGAACTCAGTTGGAAACCTAGAAATATTTGCTGTTTACAACCCTCCAACAAAACATTGTTGACCCTAGATCTGGATGCCATCCTTGAAGTAAAAGGACGGGTCATCATCGCTGGAGACTTGAATACAAAACATCCTGCTTGGAACAGTAAATCTACCAACAAAAATGGTCGCATACTGTTTAACTACTCAAGTTCCAATTGCATAGCTGTGGCTGGTCCTTCAATGTCAACTCATCTCAGTCCAATTGGCTCCTCCGACGTCCTAGATATGGTTGTCCTGCAAAATGCCAAATTGCAGTACAACCTGGAATCACTGAACGAATTATCTTCAGACCATAACCCTATCCTGCTCCAATTAGGCAATCAGAAGGGACTGTTCCCCCCACTTCACACCGTCATACATTGGGAAAAATTATCAAATGTGCTCCCAAACTACTTTGGTCCTGTTCCTCATATTAACTCTAAAGAAGAAATTAATTCTGCAGTCAATAAATTTACTCAACAAATCAATGTAATCTTATCATCTATCACTTCAAATACGCGTACTTCTAAGCCTAAAAGACTTTCAGAAGATATTATGAGCTTGATCAGGGAGAAAAATAAGACAAGAAAAAGATACGTTACTACCAGGGCTCCGCACGATAAAAAGTTACTCAACCGGTTGAATAGTGCAGTGAGAGATGCGCTGAAGGCCCACAGAAACAAACTGTGGGAAGCTAATTTATCTTCCCTTCTGGGAAGATAAATTAGCTTCCATTTCAACCAGTGATCAAACTGTTTGGAAACTGTTAAGAAATATCAAAAATAAAAATAAAACTCTTCCTCCTCTCAAATCGGATATAGGCATAGTTCACTCAGATGCTGAAAAAGTTGAAACTATAGTCAAAAACTTAGAAAGTGCAGCCCTACGTATGATAACCTGAACTTCAACGTCAGATATGTACTAGAACAGTGTGATACCTGTACCAGCCAACTCACACCTACTTCTCCAGCCGAAATCTACGGCATCATACAAAATTTTAAAAATAAAAAAGCTCCTGGTCCCGACGGCATCCCTAATAAAGTTATTAAAGTGCTACCCCAAAAGGCCATTGTACATCTGACAACAATAATAAATGCCATGCTTAGATTCAAATACTTTCCCTATGCTTGGAAGTTGGTAGATGTGGTCCCTATTTATAAGTCTGGTAAGGACTCACAGCTGCCACAAAGTTATCGCCCCATCAGTCTGATTTCCAATTTGGGCAAAATCGCTGAAAACGTCATACTCTCCAAAATTCAAGTTTCTGTAAACAAGCTAGCTAAATATCCTCCCTTTAGAGCAGTTTGGTTCTCGAAAACTCCACAGCACTACTCAGCAGATCCATAGACTAGTTTAATACATTACCACCAGCTTCAACTGGCACCAACACACCGGAGCAGTCTTTCTTGACTTAGAAAAGGCCTTCGACAAATTATGGCACTTTGGACTCTTACATAAGCTGATTTTAGCCGGCATTTCATTGGAACTGATCCACCTCATTAAGTCCTTTCTTTCTGGAAGACGCATGCAAGTTAAAATAAATGGGGCGGTATCTACCTAGCAACGGATCTTGGCTGGAGTGCCTCACGGATCCCTCCTAGCGCCGATACCTTTCTCGATTTACAAGGCGGACATCCCACATAACCCGATGTCATCTATCATTGCTCTCTATGCCGAAGATACAGCAATACTGGTCAGATCTCTTAAACCGCATCTTGTTACAATAAAACTAGAAGATAATCTGCTGAAACTGGAACACTGGTTCTCCATTTGGAGATTACAAGTAAACTCTCAAAAAAGTAGTGCTCTTCTGTTCACAAAAAACTCAGCATCTCCCAAAGAAGACATCTTTCTATTTAACATCAGGATTCCTTGGAAAACAGAAGCTAAATATCTCGGTGTACTGCTAGACAGAAAACTTACCTTTAGCCCGCATACAAAATCCTTAAGTGCAAAGACATCAAAAGTCATAGCACAGCTTTATCCTCTTATAAATAGGAACAGCAAACTAGATATTAAAATCAAATTGCTCCTCTACCAGTTGATGATTCGTCCCATTATCACTTATGCGTCGCCCGCCTGGAGCCATACTTCAAGCTCAAATATCCTTAAACTGCAAAGACTGCAAAAACAAATGCTTAAGCATGATCTTAAATGCACCATGGTACACCAGAAGTGTTCAACTTCACCAAGACACAAATGTCCCTTATATCTACTCTTGTTTGCAATCTCTCGCAGTAAAGTACTTCTCAAAATCGTCCTCACATCCAAATTAATTAGTCCAACAAGCAGCAAATTATGATGAATCGAAATTATTTAAATATAGACGACCTAAGGCCATTCTAGTCCTTTTCAAGATCTATAAATTGCTCAACTCGGGCTGAGCACGTAGCTCATACATTTTTTCCTCCACAGTAACCTTATCAGATAGCAGGGATTAAAAGCATTATGTTTCACCCTTATAGACAGTAACCTTCTGCGTTCTGCGTTATTGAACAGGTCGACTGCATAGTCAGACTGTACGCGGATGAAGTAATAGTGGCGCTGTGTAATAAAATAAAATAATATAATGTATGATACATCACATGCATGGAGAAGGTATAATTCGTGTACATGTCATCTGTACACTAATAATAATGTATGAAAATAATACAATAACAGCACTTACAACGAGTCGACGCCGTCTTTGTTAATGTGGTCCCTCTTTTGCCAGGAGATGGATGTGGAACACTCGCACGTTGTCTATAAGTGATAGGAGAAGTTAGAACCTCCCCTACCTTTACCAGACTGTCTGCAAAAGCCTCTACCTCGTACTTTTACCGGAGTGAGGATGTTTTTATCGGTGTGGATTCTTGAAAATATTCCATACTGACGAAGGTAGTCTTGAAAGACATAACGAACCAGTGCGATGAGCTTCGTTGGGTAACTAATGATGTTCAAAGGAGATGAGGGGAAGTGTTTTGTGGGATCGGCCGCAGACTTTGTTCTTTTTTCTCGGATTACGTTCTTGATTTTTTCCTGCGACCGATGCGGGGGGGGGTAACTGTTGCCAAGACTGACTGAATTTGATTTATTTTAAGTCCTGTTTTGCAACTTCATTCTCTTATGTGGAATTTCTGGTAAGAGTGTCCGTCCGCGCAGTTAGCCTAGTGGCGTTGCGCTTCCCAACCATATGCCTTGGGAAGGAGTGTCCTTATTTCGATTCTCGTCGGTGGCGTGATGAGCTAAAGGATCTTCCTCAGCCATAGCCAAATTAGCCGGTCTTGGGCGTGTGCAGGGTTTTTTCTGCTCAGATAAAAGCAGGCAAACCGGGCCCGTGAACGTACAGAGATTACAGTCAGGAATATGACCCAGCCATAGGTGTGATTCGTCCACTATGCCGGTTTCGAAGCCCGGATAAAATTTGGGAGGACTGAGATGGTGCCGTAGTGGTGAATCACGGCCTTTGTATCATTATAGGATATTTAATTAATTAATTATGGTAAGAGTTGAGCTGAGGATGTTCAGGAGTGGTCTCTCTAAGCTGGTATTGAATGTGCTGTTCGTAGTGACGTCATAATGTGAACCCATTTGTAATACCATCGGATTATGATCTGAACTGAGGTTGTTTATCACTTGTAGTTCATGTTCCTGTTTCATGTTCCAGAAGATGAGAATATGAGGATATCTGGGAATCTGGACGCTCCGTAATGAGTGAGTTTCACGGATTTTGCGTGAATAATATGCACACAGGATATGGGGTTCGAGGCTACAGATTAAACAGTGCAATTGGTGATTTTATGTTTTATTGAGTTTCTTAATTAGAAAAATATTAGTGTTGTATAGTATATTAGTGCAGATTTTAGTGGTTTAAGGGTGTTCTTAGTGTTTTATAACATTTTGTTAAGATATTTCAATAATAAATATAGTTCAAAATCGTATCAAAAACGCACAAGAAAAGCAATGCTGCGAAGTCGAGAATAAGAAGGCTTGCTCAGCAAAGGAGGTTATTAGAGAAATTGAGGAGGTCATTGAAAACGAAATAACCTGCAAAATAGCAAACTTAAAGCAGATTATTTGAGAAGCAACGCGGGAATTTCAAAATGTCGAGCTAAGTTTGAATGAACATAGGGAGAAATTTTGCTTTAGTCAGCAAAATAAGAAAATAAAAAATCTACAACAAAGCAAGGAAACAGATAATCAAGAAGTAACGGAAATAAGGTATTTGGTATGGTGACTTTTTAATGAAAAATCATAGTATTGATGAGCGAATTGTATCCTAGAGTTTTCCTGGAGCGAAAATTAAGAAAACAAGAAAGAAAAGTAAACGAAATGGTAGTTGCAGTAGGAAAGAACGATTTAACTTGCGATACGTTCCGAATGAGAGAGGACATGAAAGGGTTTTTGGAAGATTTGAGGGTGAAGAGTGAGAAAGTGAATATCGCAGTATTTTACCTCGATATGATAAAAATCAATTAAGAAAGGTTTTGATAGGAAATGATTCGATGCATACGCTGAGTTGAAGGAACAGATGTGTGGGGTGAGTTTGAGGGAAGATTGGATTTGTATAAGAGGGACGGCCTACACCTGAATGCGTTTGGTATCAGGAGTCTAGAAAAACTAAGAACTGGTATGAAATCTAACACAGAGTCAAGTCAGGGAAAATTGAATTATAAACGGAGAACGTGAGTGTAAGAGCGACAATGTTATATAACTGTGTTAATGATGGGAATGGGCTTTGTCATAAAAATGTCGATGAAGAGAGAACGATTTCGGGTTCGTCCGTTGCGAGCCCATCAAATGTGTGCAAAGATATTTACATGTGTAAGGCATTAGAGACGAAAAGAGATCTGCAAGTTGTCCAACTGTGTATGTAGACTGCAGACAAGAGTAAACAAAATAACATGCACGTAGATTATTATGTCTGTACACGAATGCTTGGAGTATCAGAAACCAAGGGATACTGTTTGTTGCCTTAGTCAGTATGTTGGGACCTCAGATTGCAGGTATTAGTGAGTCCTGGCTATCAGACATACTAAGTGGTATCGAGTGTAAAGGGTGCACTATTTTTAGGAAGGATAGAGAAGAGAGAAGGGGGGGGGCACACGCAAGATGACTTGAATACAGTTAGTGTTCAGAAATGTGATTGTAATACTAGTAACAGCTTTTCTTGTGGCAGTGAGTTTGAATCCATCTAGTGTGAGGTGGAATCTATCATGATCAATTACAGACCTGGTGGATTGGTTGCTACTGATGAAGAAATGCATCACCAAATAGAAAAGGTGAGCGCGAAAAGAGTAATCATAAGGGGAGAGTTTAATTATCTAAATATTGACTGGGCAGAAGTAAAATCTCCTGAGAAGAATGAAACTGAGTTTATTGAGGTGTTGAGGGACAACTTCCTCAACAGAATCCGACAGAAGGAACTCGAGGGCAAAGAGTGTTAGATATGATTATAATGTCAGAGGGTGCTTCAGTTACAGACTTAGCTATTCTGTCTCCGGTTATTGACAGTGATCACGCGGTACTCACTTAGAAAGAGGCTACGTATATGAATGTTCCATTCATAAAAGGTAACATCCTGAAGTTTCATACAGGACGTTGTGGCCAACTAAAAAGTATACCGAGTTCAGCGCAATGATATCGGTTGCTTAATGGAGAGAATATCACATGGGAAGGATTTAAAAAATACTCGAATGATGCAATATCGGAGTGTGTCCCGAGAGATCAAAGAATAAATAAGGTAGGAGTCAAATGGATATTTAATCTTATTAAGAAAGGGATTCGTAAGAAAACGATGATGTGGAAGGAATTCCGTGTGCATAAGGATGATGTTCGCTATGAAAATTATAAGCAGCAGGTCAGAAGAGTCGCAACTTTTCGGGTGTTATTTGCACCTTTTGTCATTTGCTGGATACTGCTGCACTCTGCGCAGTTAGACGTCAGAGACTGTTTGTTTATTTAGTTTTATTTTTTGCAGAGAGGTGGTTCTGTTGTACTGTGAAGTGTAACTTTACATGACCCGTGTGCAAGGGCAAATGTTTTGCATTCGTTGGCATCGGCCTGTTGACGCTTTCCTAAGGAGGAATTAAAGTCTGGTGATCAGGATATAAACCGTTTCGAAACCGTACATACAACAGCTCGTTGCTGTTTATATCACAATTGATGTATCGCATATGTGATACATACGATATTGATATGTCGTATATCGCGGCACTGATGTACACCAGCACCAATTGCATTGGCGTTTGCTCGATCTCTGCATGCAACTGACTTTTATGAGGTTAATCTCAGGGTTAACTAGGTCTGTTATTATCTTGACGGTGATTATACATTTTGCAATTCTCTCATTATTATATTCATCTACTTTTCGCTTTTGAGTGGAAAGGTGCAATAATTGCTTTCTTAATGTCTCAGAGTGAAAAATTATGAAAGAAATCATGAAAACAAAGTTAGACTAAGGCAGTTCGCTACTTCTTCGCTCTGTATACGGATTTTTTCATCAGTATTTTTAGTCCTGGAGGTATTATTAATCCTTTGGTTTTATAATGGCAGCTACGCCAAAGTCCAATGGTTTTTGGAGCAGAGGATGACTGGCGGTATTTGCTCCGTGAGATTATCCCTGTTTATATCCATGGCAGCTTCTTCGGTTGCGATTTCCTTTCGTATCGTTTACCAGATTTACCAGATTCTGTCTTCGAGTTCATTGAAGTGCGTAGTATCTTGGTTTGTCACTGATCTGCTACCTAGTTAGGAACGAAGCTATGGCTACGAATTGGGTTCGACTGGGCCATGTTATGCTGCCCCAGTCTCCTGAACAGGTTTAAAATGTGTCGGATGTCCAAAAGTACATCTCATAATATAGGTGAAGCAGTGATCTGGATCGATGCTGTTTAATATTGTGTGAGGGGATGTGAACAGTGGTTAGTCGAGTGGCATACTATAATAATATTATATTATACTTCGCTACTCGACCTATACCATATTAATTAACTATTAGATTGCAGATCATTTACCAAAAAATCAAATTTTAATACCTAATATTTGATTAACCATCATGTACAATGAGTTTCGAACCATGGATACCTAGCTTACCATGTACAACTATTTGTCTCCATTTCTTAATAAATGAAATTATTTATTAATCTAGAAGGTGTCACAATAAATAACATTCATTAACTTTTTTTTAAAGATTACAAAATAGAACATAAAATTTAATGAAATATATAACTTCAATGTTCTTGTACACTTTTTATATAGGAAAGGTTAAACATAGTATTGTCAGTAAATAAAAAAATAATTTTTCCCTTCAATTACGGTTTCCAAAGTCGTATACAAACGATATATTAAATCGATCGCTGCCATCACACCTGATTCTATTAAAAGTCTTGAAACACTACGTATGTTTGTATTGATAGAATGATGTGTTTATTCTACTCTTTGGCTGTAATAGTTGCTTCAGTGGATTTTCTAAGAATGTTAGTGGCAAGTTAATGAAGTGTTTCCAAAGCAACTTCTGGTAATGAAAATGTCCATTGTGGCCAAGACATTATTCGACTTTTATTATTATTATTATTATTATTATTATTATTATTATTATTATTATTATTATTATTCGTTCTTTTGTTCTTTTAGGGAATTACGTTAGAAGTAACTGTGGCTATTATGTCTGTAAAACGTATGCAAAAGGGAATCTGTGTGCGATCCACTTCAATATTGAGATATTGCGTTGGAAGGTGTAAAGTCATCATTTACTTCAGTGAAAAACACGAAAAAGTATCCAGCATATTAGTTAGTGCATTGACGATTTCGTGCACTTCTGCTATCGGACATTAATCGATTTATCAAGAAAATCGTCGGAATATCTTACACTGTAATACAGTTCATCGCTAGAACAACACGCTCAAGGAAAATTCTGTTCTCTAGACATCCTCCGTATGCGAATGATCTTTTGAAGGAATCAGAGTAACGTATAGTAATGAGAAGAGTATATATAATTCAAAACAAAATCTAAAAAATCTCCAAAAAATGAACCCGAACCCACCGTTGGGGAGACTATTTTCTCATTGAATCGTTGATGCGCATTTCCTATGTTTGTCTTAAACTAATTTGACTCGATTCAACTCTTATGTTCATGAAAGATGTTCTAGAAGAGTGATTACTGATAAATGTTTGTTGTCATCAACGGTAAACATCTATGGGAAAGCTATTATTTATTTGATGACGAAACACTACAAATTCATTACGTAGTCGTCAATAACATAGAAACTATGGAAGTTAAAATATTTTCTATAAAAAGAAAAGAAAAGAAATAAGAAAAATTCTAAAATTTAAGATATTGCTTCTAAAAACTTTCAAAATATGAAAGGAAATTACCTTATCCTTATAAGGACTGGCTTAAAGGGGCAAAGCAAGAATGCTTTTCATATTTCCCGTTATCTGTAGCAGATAACGACAGACACCGTATCCCTCCTGCCATGATCAGAGCTTTAATAGCTCGATAACATGGCAGGAGGGTAAGAGCAATAGCCGAGCCCCAGTTAGAACTTCTTTGGCTATGCCATCCATTACCCACCAAGGGTATTGGATTGGATTGAATGAATCAATCACCGACTATGTAAGTAAAGGTGAAATCTCAAAAAATCGGACGATCTCTAGGCCACTCCATAGTGGGCGAAAGACCGTCCTAATCTCAGCGTTGGTTCCACTCAGTGACGGGCTCCCCCAGCACCGAGCGGAACCGCTCAAATTCCGAGGAAAATAATTTAATTCACCGACAAAGCCCCTCAGCGGGCCGTGCCGGAGAACACCTTCCCCGGAGACTCAAAGTTCTCCCTTAAGTCAAAAACCTTAAGAGAGCGAACTCAAAAACTCATCGCCCAAGGGGGTATCAGCAACAGCCGAACCTCAGTCAAACTTCATTGGTACAGCATTGCATTGTTGCCATCCATTACCTCCAAGGGCATTAATGAATCAATCACCGCATCTCAAGGTCGATTGATTCCATTAAAGAAATTACCACAGCGATTTTTTTTTTTTGAATGAAATAAAGTTATATATAAAAATAAAAGGTGTTGGAATAAATTTCATATTTAATCAATTCATTTAAAAAAACATGATGGTCTGCATATTAGTAAATTAAACATAAATTATTGTAAAAGATTTTAAATTAGACTTTTTAAACTTTTGGGAATACAAAATTTGTACAAAAAATAATCATATGTGCTTGGAAAATAGATCCTGGTCAACGCGTGACCATATGTGTGCTGTCATTTTTTGATGGGTTTCCATGCCTCCCTTACCATTTTCTCGCCCATAACTATTGCTTTCGAAATTTCGGGATGTTTCTTGATGCCCCAATTTCGGCATGCTGCATCAAGTTTGTTGTCGAAGTCGGGGTCTATGTCAATTTTTAGTGTATCCCATTCAAATTGGGACTTTGCTCCTCCTTTATAATGCCCTTGGGTTAATGTTATGTAGGTGGGCTCTGAGATTCTCTCTTTTGCCTCATTGAAACATTTGTGTTCGAGAGTATACATGATTCGGTTTCCTGTTGTTTTACTTCTCGTACTTATTACTGTTGGGCTTTTAACCTTTTGAATTTTTTGGGGGGGTTATTGCTTCTTCTATTATTACTGTTTTCTGGATTTCTATGGGGGGATTTGCTGTATTCCCTGCAGTGATCCCTATTGGTTGTTGGGGTTCGTCTGTGGTCAGGGTGGGATTTGTGGAATCGATAGCTTGTTCTGCATTGATCCCTGCATTCAGGCTGGGATTGGCTGTATCGACTGTTGCCTCCACATTGATCCCTGTTGGTTCCTGAGGTTCCACTATGGTCAGGTTGGGATTTGCGTCATATGTTGCAGTGATCCCGGTTGTTTCTTGATTGTTTGATGTTGTCAGGACGATATCGTCAATACTGCTCTCTGTTAGTTCCTGAGGTTCCTCTGTTGTTTGATTGGGATTTGCACTGGTCCCGGTTGTTTCCTGATTTTCAGATGTGTTCAGGATGGGGTTCACTGTTTCGTTACTTTGCTCAGCAGTGATCCCGGTTGTTTTCACATTCTCTATTGTAGGATTTGTTGGGGTTGTTTTCTTATCTTTGTCGCACTCCCAACTTTTATGATGTATGGAGTAGCATTTGGGGCATTGTTGCTGAACACCGGGGTAGTTCATTAACAGCTTCCATCCGGCTATATAACAATATTTGGGACTGGGGATTCCATAATCATGTTAATTGTTATGTTTCCCGATTGCACGGCCGGGAAGTCTTTGTATACATGTCGGTTATCTGTATATCTTTTCCATAGTAAAATAATCTTTTCATTATCCACTCGTCCTTCAATTCAAAGGGTACTCTTTGGACCGTAATTGTTTTTCTTTGAATACCGACTGCCTTGTGGCCTTATATACTTGCCATTGATACTGAATCCTTCGAGAAGGATATCCTTAGAGCTTTCGGATTTTATTGTTATGAATCGGTTCCCGGGGAACGAAGTGATCCAACTAATTTCATTGTTGTTCTGAAGAATTTCAAAGACTCCTCGGAGAATATCTCGAGGATTGATTTGTTCTTCTGTGGGTATTTGGAATTGTATTGTGTTTGGTCGTTCGAAGTTGAAGGGTATATCTGGAACATTTAAGGGTTCTGCAACAGATGTAGAGTTTCGGCGGTCAAAAGAGTTGGGTGTTCCTTTAGCGAGTGTTTGGGCGTATGACTTCATTTTGGTGAATCAGGGGAGTGTTTAAATCCGTTTAAAGCCTCGGGGGAGGGTGGTATTCCTGTATGGTGTTGTGGGGTTTAATGTTCCCACTAAAAATAAAGTGAAAAAAAACTTACCCTGGGAATACTTCGTTAACTAGCTGTGTCTGGGCCACGATGGCGGTAGCTTCTGGGCTGTTGCCCTTCCACTGGAACTGATATTGGCAAGATCCTCAGGAACAGATGCTACAATCTTGATTAACCTTGGAGCTCTCCCGCGACGACGAAAAGCATATTCCGTTAAGAACAGATTTTGTTTGAGTACTTTGAGTTGTTCAAAACCTAACTCCTCGTTAGACGTCCTCCATGACCAGGGCACTGCTTAGCCAAGGCCGTTTGGAGGACATACTCATTGATAAAGCACAGTTAGTCGAAGTTTTCGGCCTCCGCCTCCACTTCTCAAACCATACTTTATACCCTTTGTAACGTACCATCTTGGATCTATAAAACTCCCATTGGCCCGCTTTCGTCCCTGCCCGCTCTGGCCACTGTATGAGCCAGAGGGGTTTTTAGACTTGGCAGGCCTGGGAGTCCTAGTGAAACTTATGGTCTTGAAGATAAGAGACAGAAAGGAAAGGGAAGAAAAACTGGTCTTGAAGAGGGTGGGTTCGGTGGGTTACAAGTAAAACAGTTGGGTGGAGGATCTAACTAGCGAAGGGGCCAGTCCCTTTTCTAGTTTCTATTCACCGTGCAATCTACCCTACTTACGTGGGTTTGCCCGCAGACTGCCCAGTGAACAGGAATTGAATCAATTCAAACTTTTAAATCTTAATTCTAAATGTTAGTAAATTTAAAAACAATATATATATACTCACTTATTAGCTTCAGATTACACACTAAATCAAAAATATAAAATTTACGTTTCACGTTATTCCGCAGTTACTTCTGGGTAAGGGTAGCATACAATTTTTTGGTATTTCTTATTTTATACTTTTTGGTATTTCTTATTTTATACTTTTTTTGTATTTTTTATTTTAAAACTTTTTTTGTTAATTTTTCTACTCTGTCATATACATACATACATGCATGTATAAACATATATACACCCACACATATGCATACATAACAGAATTTTTTATTTTTTATTTTTTTTATTTTTTATATATAATCTATAGTAAGCTAATAAGTAAGGTTAGTGGGGTTAGTAAGTTATTCCAAGATCATACCTTTAGAGCACTTGGCGGCCTCATCGTTCTTCCATCTCAGATAGGCCATTTTCATGGCCGCCCGAAGGTGATCCCCTCCGCCGCGATGTAGGGTCCCAAGGTCCTCCATACTCTAAAGTCCCTGCAAGGGAAGCTTTTCAAAAATCGATTAGTTCCAGTGTTCAAATATGTGTTTTGTGTTGTTTATGTTAAATTTATGTTAGAAGTAACATCGCATTTGTCCCTCGTGTATGTTTGCTAAAATGGGAGGGGTGCACCATTTTTTGGTGAAGTTGTACTCTCCCATTAGCGTGAAGTTTGTGTGAAAGTAATTTCTGATCGAGCATCGCGCCGAAGCCAGGATGTCTACCAGACCAAGTTGGTGGATCGAGTGTGCTCGAGCTTTCCTTACTTTCCATATGTGATAGCGTAATTCTTTGATTGTGAAGAGGAGGAGCGAGTTCTTTATTGGTTTAGTGTCTGTGTTCAAGTATACTATGTCCTCCTTTGAGGGAAGAGGAATATCGAATTTGTTTCACACATAATTCCACACTCCTTGCGCAACTGGGCAATCGTACAGTACGTGTTCGACTGTCTCTTCCCCAGGGCAAAAGACGCATGTTTCATGTGGGGCTTTCCCTCTTCTATGTAGTTCGTGCCGCGTTGGGAAGAAGGCATGGGCCATTCTCCACGCAAGAGCACTTCTTGATGGATAGGTGTCATAGTGTTTGTATATATTTTCCCATGTTTTTTCCGTGATTTGTTGCGGGTGTTGTTGTAGTTTGTACGGTGTTATTTTGTTTGTGATTTGGAGAAGGCTATCTGATGGTAGATTAATGTCTTCTCCTTTGTTTTTTTGGTTTTGTAGTGTGTCTAATATTTCTTTGTAAAATCGTGTGGTGTTTAGTGTTATAGGTCCCGGTGTTTTGGTTTCGCCGAATAGTGGGATTTTTATCCCTAGCCAATATCTGGCGAACCATTTTGCTTGGTGTTGTTCGTGTTGGAGTACTTTTTTTTTATAGTTTTAATTGATGCCGCTAGTATTTTTGATTTAAAGTGTGGGAAGTTGTACCCTCCCTGTGATTTTGGGCTGCACATTTCGTCTCTAGCTACTTCTTCCGCTTGATAATTCCAAAAGTAGCGGAAAGCCATCGACTGCCATTTTCTAATTGTTTTTGTTGTGATTTGTTGAATTTGTGCAGTGTATAATATTGTTGGTAGGAATATCGTATTGATTATCCGGGCTCGCGCTTGTAGCGAAAATATGCCCGGACGCCAATTGTGCATTTTTGTTTGTATTGTTTGCGTTATGTCGTTTGCCGATATTTTTCTTTCGTCCTGTGAATGGGACTCCTAGAATTTTAAGGGGTCCCGTAATAATGTTCCATCCCTGTGGTGGCGTTTCGTTCGTGTTATTTATGTGTTTCAACGCGGTTTTCCTTTGATTTAGTTTTAATCCCGATATGTTACTAAATTGTTCTGTGGTTT
The DNA here is from genome assembly GCF_054136105.1 of Typopeltis vanoorti. Taxonomy (NCBI): domain Eukaryota; kingdom Metazoa; phylum Arthropoda; class Arachnida; order Uropygi; family Thelyphonidae; genus Typopeltis; species Typopeltis vanoorti. The sequence goes on along the minus strand of NC_143550.1, from coordinate 160,109,694 downwards.
TAATGAGTGCATGTAGTGATTCCTTTTGTGTTATGATTGCCGTGATGTCGTCTGCGTGGCAGATCGCTTTGCATTCTTCATGTGTTCTGCCAGGCAAACTCATCCCGGCAATACTTTTGTTTGTTTGTATGGCTTGCAACAACGGTTCCATGCATAACGTAAAGAGGGTCTGGCTAAGTGGGCAGCCCTGCCTCACCCCTCTCTGTATTGTAATAGGATCCGTGATTTGGCCATTGATTTGTAATTGTGTGGTGCTGTCTTTGTAGATTTCTTTTATACATTGTATTAGTTTCGGGCTAATCCCGAATTTTCTCAGTGTGTCGAACATGTATTCGTGTTTGACGGAATCAAAAGCTATTGCCAAATCTAGATTTACCAGATAAAGATTTGATTCCTTCTGGTTTGCATAATTTATTACATCGCGGATTAAATTTAAATTTAAATGTATACTGCAATTGGGTATGCCGCTGGTTTGATTTGACTTTATTAAATATGTCAATGTCGTTTTGATTCTGTTGTCTATTATTTTAGTAAATAATTTGTAATCTGTGTTCGTTAATGTAATAGGTCGCCAATTTGTGATATCGTTTGTGTTGTCGCTTGTTTTTGGGATAAAAATGGTGAGGCCTCTTTTAAACTCCGCGTATATTTGATTCGTGTTTAGGAATGTGTTGAATAAGTCTGTTAATGTAGGCCCTACTAGGTGAATAAAAGTCTTGTAATATTCAATTGGTATGCCATCAATGCCTGGTGTTTTTTTGTTACTGAAGGATTTAATAGCTTCAGTGACTTCGTTTAAAGTGATTTCTTTTTCTTGGTAGGCTCGATGGTGCTCTAGCGTTTGCGGTAAATTAGTGTTTTCCCATTGGATTGTTCCCTGCGTTTCTGTTGTTTGTTTAAACAAGTCTGTGTAGTGTCTGTGAAAAGCCTGGGCTATTTCAGGTGTAGTGTTTGCTATCTTGTCGCTTTCGTGTTTTATGCTTCTGATTAAGTTTGTGGAGCTGCTTTTGGTCAGTCTTTCATAAAAGGCCGCATTGTCTGTCTCTTGGAGGAGCCACTGGGCTCTAATTCTCCATTTGAATTTCCGTGTTTCTTGTATGTCTAGTGCCCGAATGTCTTCTTGTATTTTCTTGATTACCTGGTGGTTCAGTGAACCCGGTGGTTTGTGACGCGAGAAAACGGTTAGTTCGCGGTATAGTTGTTTGCGTTTTTCTTTTTGTTCTGCCCTTTTACGCTTTGCTGTGTTTTGGAAGAAAATCGCGGTGAGGTTTTTCATTTTGATCCACCAATTTTGGATTTCTTTCTGTTGTGTGTGGTTTTCATGCCACAGTAGTTCGTATTCTGTTTTTGTATCCAACTCCTGGAGAAGGCTGGTGTTCAGTTTCCAGTATCCTGGACCCGTTTCCATACTCACTACCAAAGGTATTTTGGTTACTACCATCTTGTGGTCTGACACGTGTTCGGCGACGTTCATGTTAACATGTGTAATGTTGCCATCACCTGTCGCTAAGGATGTTGTTGTGTATATTCGATCTATTCTTGTGTGGATGTTTTTGCTGCCATTGCTCCAGGTTGCGGAGAAAAGATTTCCCTTTTTTGCTACCCAGTAGTCAGTTATGTCTGTTTCTCGGCACGTTCGTACTATTTCGGCCGCGCCCGAGTTCCCTGTAAGATTGTTTCCTCCCTGTTTGTCTCTATCAGGTACCTCTACGCAGTTCCAGTCGCCTCCGATTATGAGGTAATCGTGTACTGCGAGGTAGTTATGAATTCCTGATAGGAAAGTGTGTCTTTCAGCTTCCCGATTCGGTGCATATATATTCACTATCTTGTATGTTATGTTATCGAGGGTCCAGTCGATAGTGATGACTCTCCCTTCGATGTCTCTGCGTATGTTTGTGATGTTTCCTGTCATGGGGGTTTTGACTATGATGCCTACTCCTCTAGCTCTATCTGTGCCAAAGCTCCAAAAGCTTTGGACGTGGTATCTTTGTTCTATATTTTGGATTTCTTTTAGGGTGTTAATGTGTGTTTCTTGTATGAGTAGGACGTGTATGTTCTTCTGTTGCATTGTTGTTAGTATGTTTTCCTGTTTTCTGGGGTTTCTAAACCCCTGTGTGTTGAGGGACGCGATGTTGATGTGTGCCCTCATTATTTGGTGGGTTTCCAGTCGGCTCTTGCCAATTTTTCACCCAAAATTATGACTTTAGCCATTTCTGGGTGTTTTCGTATGCCCCACTTACGGCATGCAACTTCGAGGTTAGTGTCAAGACTGTCGTCTATGTTGATTTTTTGGGTATCCCACTCGAAATGGGCCCTTGCCCCTCCTGCATAACGACCTTCGGTCAAAGTTATATAGGTGGGCTCAATTATTCTTTCTTTTGCTTCGTTGAAGCATTTGTGTTCTAAGGTGTACATGATTTTGTTGGTGGTTTTTCCCCTCGTGTTTGTGGGGGTTTTGGTTTTATGTATTTTTGGGGGGGTTATGGGTTCTGCTATGGTTGTTTTTTCTTGGGGGTCAGTAATTTCTACTTCGTTCTGTTCAGGTTGTGCCTCTTCTGTCAGGACGACCTCGTCAGAGCTGACCACCTCCTTTGGCTCTTGAGGCTCTTCTACAACCTCAATGGTACTTGCAGGGGTCTCAGTTACTTGTGTGCTTATGGGGGGGGAACTCTGTTTCTTTGTTTTGTTCTGTGGTTTTTTCCTCTTCCTCTGTGGTGGGGTTTTCTCTGGGTGTTTTGTTGTTTTTTGGGCACTGCCAACTCTGATGGTGCATTGCATAGCACCTGGTACACTGCACTTTGACGCCGGGGTAACTGAGTACCAGTTTCCAACTGGCTATCGTGATAATGTTTGGGACATCTTTTGTCATTACCATGGTTACGGATACGTTTCCCGAATGAACGGAGGGGAAGTCTTTGTAAACATGTCTGGTGATTGTGATTGGCTTCCCATAAAAGAATAAGGCTGTCTTTATCCATTCATCCTTTAACTCGATGGGTACCCGTTGTATCTTAATTGTTTTCCTGTAGGTACCCATGACCTGGGGCTCTATGTAATGCCCTTTTATAGTAAATCCTCCAAGAAGGATGTTTCTGGATTTTTCCGTTTTCAATGTTACTTAGTATTTGTTCTCAGGGAACGAAGTTATCCAAGTGATTTCATCATTTTTTTGGAGGATTTTAAACAATTCTGTTAATACGTCTCTAGGGCAAATTTGTTCATTTGTGGGGATCTGGAACTGGATCGTCTTTGGACGATCAAAGTTATAGGGTATATCTTGGAATCTTGAGTAATCATGTCTAATTGTGGTGTTCTGTTGTTCAGGGGGGTTGTGTAATCCCTTGGCTAGGGTTTGGGCGTACGATATAGTCATTGTGTTCCCTCCAAAATAAAATTAAAAAGGATCATACCCTGTGGATACGACCTTCTCGCTTTGTGGCTAGGCCACGACAAAATCAGCTTCTGGGCTGTTGCCCTTTCACTGGGAACCTGGGTCCGGGGTACTTCAAAACTGGTTTACTGGTGCTAGTTCAGGAACACTGGAACTCTGCAAACTCCCTCTGAACAGGTACTACAATCTGGACGTAGTCTGGAAGCTCTCACTCGGGGCCGCGACGGCAAAAATACCCAAACTGCTACGCACAGATACTACACTTTGATCTTAGCCAAAAGGCCGAGAAGCTAGATTCCGTCAAGAACAGATCCTACAATTTGCTCTTAGCCTATCAAGCACAGATACTATCATAATGTCAATGAAAACCGAACAGCTAATCAGAATAAACGATCCTCTAAAGAATGGGTAGAAATGCTACAGCATTTGTGTCCATTTGTCTATTTGTCTCCATTTGATCATAAAAAAGTGTTTTTTATAAAAGGAGAAGGTGTTTAATTTTTAAATAATAAATATTAAAATGGTAACAAAATAATACAAACAATTTTAGTAAAGTGTTCAGTTTAATCTTTTTTGAACTTTTTATATATAAAAGATTAACTACAGTGGTATCATTAAATAAATAATGTTTCCTCTCGCTTACATGTTTTTAAAAATCGTATGCAAATAATATATTAAATCGATCGCTGGCGTCGTACATCATTCTATTAAAAGTCTTAAACCACCACATCTGCTTTTATTGATAGAATGATGTGTTTATTCTACTCTCGCTGTAATAGCTGCTTCAGTGCGTCAATGGATGTTCTAATGATGATGATAACTTATAGTAATGGGAAGCGTAAATATGATTCAAAATAATTTTCAAAATCGAACCCGATCCCACCGCGTGGGACATTATTCTATCATTGAATCCTCGATGCACATTACCTATGTTTCTCTTACACTGATTTGACTCGATTCAACTCTTATGCTCATTAAAGATGGCTTAATATAGAAGAGTGATTATCTAAAAATGTTTGTTGCATTGCATTGTCATCGACGGTAATCATCTATGGGACAGTTATTATTTATTTGATGACGAAACACTACAATTTCATTGCATAGTCGTCAATTGCATAAAAACAAATGAAATTAAAATATTTTTTATTAAAAAAAAGATTTATTTAAAAAAAAAAGAAATAAAAAATCCTAAATCTTAAGATATTGCTTCAAACATATTTCAAAAATGAAAATAAATTAAGATAAAAAAATGAATAATAATAATAATGATAAGTCAAAATAAAAGAATGATGAAATACAATTACGATTTGGGAGCGGTTTCGAAGAATTGACCGTGAGATACGGAGATTAATACCCTTGGAGGGTAATGGATGGCAGTGCTGTAGCCAATGAAGTTTTAACTGAGGCTCGGCTATTGCTGTTACCCTCCTTCAATGATCAGAACTTTATATAGGCCGATAAAATCTTATCCCTACACTGTCCTCTACAGATAACGGGAATATGAAAAGCATTCTTGCTTCTCCCCTTTAAGCCAGTTCTTTTAAGGACTTTAAGGACAATCACGATTTGTGTATGTATATGCTATGCGATCAGTGTAATTAGATGAATTGATTAAATGGTATGAGATTCATCGTCGATTATTTTCACTAGTATTTGAGTGAAGCAGTAGCTGTTTCACAAGTAAGTTGCTTACTTAAATTATAGATCGTCTTGATAATGATGACTTAATCCCAAAGTTGGGTAAAACCTAGCACTTGAGCTGCTTAAAAAACTATTAAAGAAATTTGAAATTGAGTGGCCAATTACTTAAACCTTTACTCGGTGACAACTAGTGACCCTGAAGGTAATGACATGAAAGCAGAAGAGATAAAAATTGACTTGGTGGTTTCCCCATCCAAAGAATTCCAAGAAGTACATGCGCGTAGAAAACGCCGAATTGAAGAAATACGCAGAGATGACAAGAATGATGATGACACCCCTAATACTGATCTTTCTAGCTCAGTTAAAGAGAAGGCGCCTCCAGTTATCAAGATATTGCCTATTCAAGGGCTAAAAATACGGACGAAGGCCTAAAGATTCAGCCCACCACAGTGGGAGAATATCGTATCGTCAGCTAACTGGAGTAATAGACGCCCTCAAAGTGGGATATCACACATTCTTCCACAGCTCAGAAAAAACCCACAAAGTAGTTCTGAGAGGAGTTACGAAGGAGATAGCGACTGATCTCTGATGTCACCTCCGGTGTTAAGGTCAGCGGAATGTTTAGAGCTGACATGAGACCGATGCCACTTGGGTTGGTGGAAATGCAAACCTCACAAGAATATTTATGAGTTAACATCGATCTGTGGGCTCAGTATTACGGCTGAATCTTGAAGAAAAAGACCATCAGCAGGGCAGTGCCACAGATGTTAAAAATATGGCCGTGCTCAAAAATTATGTACAGCTGATTACAAGTGTTTGAAAAGTGGAGTGAACTATGCCACTAACACCTGTACGAAGCCTAGAACCGCATCTACCAGATGTGGCAACTGCAACGACCCTCATTCTGCAAATTACAAAGGATGCATCTACTATCAAAAAACCCAGACTGGCAGTAAAAATTCGCACACAGTTAAAGGAAGCAGAATTTCCTCAAATTCAAACAAAATTAAAAAAAAAAAAAAAGCAAGCAGATATATTCATCAAACAAACAAAACGTACTCCGAAGTGGCTCGCCCCATGAAAACGACGCCCAAGATCAAGCATATTTTAACTTGACTGCAATCTTTACAGCTTCTCTCGCTATTTCAGTAAATCAAACCCATCACTTACCTCTACAAAAAGATTCCTTCAAGCGACTCACTCTATCCTAACAGCACTTACTTATGATTAGAAATAAATTTCTTCCAAACTCCCATTCAATTTCTGCTTGGAATGCCAATGTCCTATCCAATACGACTATTGAACTTCAAGAATTTTCACCAACAGACAATCCAAATAATATTCTAATAAATGAAACTCACTTACGACCTGCAGACAATCTGAAATTGAGACGATACCTGTTCTACAGATGTGTCCACCTCTGTATTCCAGAAATAACATACCGGATTACAGAGGTGGTGGCTGCCATTTTTACCAGAAACTGCATTAAACACAATTCAATAACCAACCCACTAACAGATTATAGGCATTGAAGTCTACACCAACACAGCTACTAAGCATAAAATCTATGCTGCTTACAACTCACCAACCAAAACTTACAGAATTTGGAACACATTTAACAGAAATGATGGAATTCAACCCACCCACCACAACCCACCCACCACACACACACACACACACACACACCTAACATTCTGTTTATCCTCATTATAAAATAAATAAAAATAAAATAAATCAGCTAACGCCTTTTTATTCCCGTATACGAGAGTAGGCGAGGCCATTTAGCCCTATCTAACTTATGGAGACTGAGTGGACAGTTCAATCTCCACTGGTACCCAATCAGAGACAGATGGCCCAAGGCTATCACTAATTAAGCGGTACGCAGTGAAGAGAGTCGGATGAAATGTGCCGCCATCTCGTGGTCCCTAACCCTAACACAATATATTTAATGTCTGAAATAATGTGGGTTATACGGTCGATTTTCTTGAGTTTACAGGACGAAAAACCTGCTTGCCCGTGCCAGAGATCGACTAACTCGGGAACCGGTCGAAAAAAGGCTTAGAAAAATTTCCTCTAGTCGCCGACTAGACTCGAAACCAAGACTTCCTTCGTGCGGCCAAGGGCGGTGGTGTGCAAACGCCACATCCACTGAGCTACACAGGCTCTTATCCTCATTATTAACTTCCGATTATTGTGGTCTCTTACCAGATGTATACCCGAACTCGCATGACGATATGATAGGCTATTGCACATTTCACTAGTATTATTTGGATCGTGATTTTTATGGTATATATTTTTAAGTTCTGAAATTGAACATCTAGAGTTTTCTAGAAGAAAATACGTGCCAAATATTTGGTAGATTATATTAATACATTAAATGCCGAAAAGTTATTTATATATATTGTCAATATCTTCACTAAGATATGAGTCCTCCCTTAAAACTGGAATCTAGGTTCACCGCTGTTCTAAAGTTACACACGAGTATGTATTCTTTATTCTGTGAGATAATAGCTGCCTCATACCCTACCGCTATTTGTAATGTGACTCATGTTACCCTTAAAATAGAAGCTATCGTGAAGATAGTTTTAATTCTTCAAATATCCATGAAGAGTTCTTATCGACAAACTAGCATTTCATAAGCTCAAAATATTTCTCCTGCAATTAGGAATATCGCAGATCCTGTTTTGTGCAAAGCAAATATTACAGTGAGAAAAAAGGCAACTATTTCGAGAAGTCAATGTGAGAAGGATGATACATATAAGAAAACAAATCGTACTGGGGCAAGATGTTAACAGATCGGTCACTTCCTAATAGCAGTTGAGAATTGTTATTCAGCGGATGTACATTTCGATGGACTTTTTAAAGAGGCTGCAGAAGGGATGACTCTCCGTTCTGCACTATACAAACAAATAATAAATAAATATTTACGTTAACAATACATGATATTTGAATATTTTCATCACTTGTGAGCGTTTAATTTAGAATACATCAAATGGGCTGTTTTTCATCGTGCAAAGTGCGCAAATCGTTCAGAAGAACAAGTACGCAATAATACAAACTTATTTACTTTAGCCAGATACTATATTAAATGAATGATTTGTTATGCATTTTTTTCATGGATAGGTAATACATTGTATATCCGTTTACTTAAAATTAAGCAGTTGTCTTTACTTATTTGCTTGTTCATTTTTTTGCATAAGTGTTTACCTTGCTTTACTATCTGTCTATTGATGAATGCTTGCTGGTTTTATGTGTAGTAATTGTGAACTGTGCCAGATACAGCGACATGGATACTTCATTGGGTCTCAGTTTGTTATCGCCCTCATAACAAAAGATAAAATTGTGCAACATTCACTTTCTCTCTCTCTGATATGGCCGTTTTGTGTCTCTTGAGTATCGCTATAGACTCCATAACATTTTATAATAGTTTTATGTGGCGAAATATATTAATCGTAGCATCAATATATTCTCCTTCTTGTCATATTAAACATTTAAACTTTGTTATTTTAATTGGAAGCAGTTGATATATAATTTTTCCTAATTAAAAATAAAATTCTTTTGTATTCCAAATAGGGTTAATTAATTTGAAAGAAAAATTATTTTTTTTAGTAATTTTTTTCATGCTTTGAGTGGCTTATCGGAAGTCATTTGTCCTGTTTGGTATTGCTTATTTAAATAAGAACATCTCGCTTTCACGGTGACAACCACTAGTACTTTCGTACTAGATGAAGAACTTTTTATAAATTTTTAGTATTTTATTCGTTCATCAACAGTTCGAGTACTTTTTTCCTTCCAGAAAATAACAACAATATGAGAGTTAGCCATTTGAGTTTAATATTTTTCTCTTCTCCACCCTCCCCATATGCCACATTTAGTGACAAAAGCAGAATTTCTCTTCCCCCCCTCACTGTTCGCTAACCTTCCCCCCATCTCATACTCACGCAATCCGACTGGCATTAGCCAATGAGATGTATTTTTCGCTATTCAACCACTTCTCGCGCGTTATAAGATCATTACAACAATGAAAACAAGTGGGAAAATTAAATACTGTAATATGAGTAACCACCCTTTATTGAAGTACAGCGCAATGTGGAGCCCATTGAAAATATAAATCCAGCCGACAATGGTCAGTTTTCAAACATAGCAAATGTATATCTAGGGGCGTTAAGAAGAGCTTTATAGAGTATTGCAACTATCGAAGACAGTAGAAGCATTGAAAAAAGGTCAAGAATTTATAGTTTTTTGGAATAAATTTTTGAAATGAAAAATGCTGTAGGAGAACAAATGATTCCTAATTTAGCAACATTAGTTAAAGCTGTACTGTGCCTCCCTCATTCATCAGCAGCAAATGAAAGAATATTTTCAGCAGCGACAATAAATAAGAATAAAATATGAAATCAACTACAAACTCCTTTGATCAACGAACTCCTTTTGACAAAAGAAAAAATTGAAATATTCTTCAGCTACAGATTTTATTCTTTCTGAAGAGTTAATTAATTTAGAAAAATTCCCTAAGAATAATGAATAAAACTTCCAGTGTTTTTCTTGTGAATGGTAACCCCTGTATATATATGTAAATAGCATATTAAATAACTTAAAATTTAATGTTACGTTATTTTGAACACTAAAAACGATATGGTAAATTAATACACAAGTTAAGTGCTAGAGTTACAATTGGGTCTTCTGTTGTGATGATTGACAACTGCAGCTCTTGGACTGATAGATGACTACAGTGAGGTGAATTTTGAGTTTTTTGCTTTTCATATTTGTCGTACAGGTGTTAATTTAGAGGTTTTACATTGAGTTTGATAATAAGGTAGTAATATCGTAAAATGCCCTAAATAGAGTGAAACGAAAGCAAATAAAAATTTAGTACTTTTTTTTTTTCGTTTTTCAGATTTAGTACCTTTTTTCCTGCATATGTTGGTACTAAATATTTTTGCTGGGTGGTCACCCTGCTAACTTTATTAATGGCTAAAATTCAATCGAAGATGGTATTTTAGTTCTGCCTTGAGATTAAAGTATCTTTCCCCATTTGGAATTATTTAAACGGCCAGTATTTCAAAGAAAAAACATTCTTTTGGTGTTCTGTTTAATCAAAATTCAAATTTGGCAACCCTGATTAAGAATTGCATTCTTTTCGATGATTAGTAAACTAGTAACAGTTCCATCGTGAATCTTGGAATAAATGTGTTCCAATTTTACAAAGCTTGGATCAGAATTAAAAGCAGGGGCTTGAGTTATAATAAAAATAAATTAGATTAAATTACTATCTATTGAAATTATTTGAATATTAAAAAATAGCAAAAAAACAGATATGCTAAAAAAAGAGGAAACCATTTTAGATAACGTGTTTAAAATATCAAAAAAGCAAAAGTGAAATAACACCAAAATAAAATACCAATAATTTAATATAAAAAAGTAATGAAAATATAGTTAGGGAAAGCGCCTCAGTTCCCCCAGACTTACAGACTTTTAAGCCTCTTGTCAGGCCCAGGGAAAATAGCTGAAAAAGTAATTCTAAAACGCCTACAAAGCGAATCGGACAATCTAGATCGAATCCCAAAAGAACAATTTGGTTTTCGAACTGGTCACTGCACAACTCAACAAATCCACAGACTTATTATAGAATACATAACTATTGGATTTATTTATTAGTTATTAGTTTGTGGATGAGGCCTTTGTACCATACTTTATCGAAGACCTTCGCCACATCCAGGAAGATTGCAACTGTATGCTCTCTCCAATTAAATCCAATAGTTATGTATTCTATAATAAGTCTGTGGATTTGTTGAGTTGTGCAGTGACCAGTTCGAAAACCAAATTGTTCTTTTGGGATTAGACCTAGATTGTCCGATTCGCTTTGTAGGCGTTTTAGAATTACTTTTTCAGCTATTTTCCCTGGGCCTGACAAGAGGCTGATAGGTCTGTAATTCTGGGAGAACTGAGGCACTTTCCCTAATTAAGTTCTTAAAAGAACTGGGCGATGGACTGAGTCCTTGACTCTTTATCCAGTCATCTGAATGAAGTAAATCTGTGTGGATGGAGTGTTATTGAGCTAAAAAGCTGTAATCATGGCTGAGGTAACGGCAATAGCCGAGCCTCAGTTAAAACTTCATTGGCTAGCATTGCCATTTGTTACCCTGGAAGTCCTAAAAAGGACTTTCTAATAGTTCTAATAAGAACTGGGCGATGGACTGAGTCCTTGACTCTTTATCCCGTCATCTGAATGAAGAAAATCTGTGTGGATGGGGTGTTATGAGCTAAAAGCTCTAGTCATGGCTGGGTAACGGCAATACCCGAGCCTCAGTTAAAGCTTCATTGGCTACAGCATTGCTATCCGCTACCCTGGAAGTCCTAAAAAGGACTCATAAGTCTCACTCTTGAAATCTGCCTCCTCCCTCCCTAAAAAGGACTTTATATTTTCATTACTTTTTTATATTAAATTATTGGTATTTTATTTAGGTGTTATTTCCACTTTTGCTTACTTGATATTTTAAACACGTTATCTGAAATGGTTTCCTCTTTTTTTTAGCATATCCCTTTTTTTGCTATTTTTTATATTCAAATAATTTCAATAGATAGTAATTTAATCTAATTTATTTTTATTATAACTCAAGCCCCTGCTTTTAATTCTCTATCGAGCTCTTCATAACGCCCCTAGATATATATTTTCTACGTCTTAAAACTGACCATTGTCGGCTGGATTTATCTTTTCAATGGGCTCCAAATTACGCTGTACATCAATAAAGGGTGGTTACTCATATTACAGTATTTAATTTTCCTACTTGTTTTCATTGTTTTAATGATCTTATAACGCGCGAGAAGTGGTTGAATAGCGAAAAATATATCTCATTGGCTAATGCCAGTCGGATTGCGTGAGTATGGGATAAGGGGGAGGGCGAGAAGGTTAGCGAACAGTGAGAGGGGGAGGAAAAAGAGAAATCCTGCTTGTGTCACTGAATGTGACGTATGGGGAGGGTGGAGAAAAGAAAAATATTAAACTTAAATGGCTAACTCTCATGTTGTTATTTTCTGGAAGGAAGAAAGTACTCGAACTGATAGTGAACGTATAAAACACTAAAAATTTATAAAAAGTACTCGATCTAGTACGAAAGTACTAGTGGTTGTCACCGTGAAAGCGAGATGTTCTTATTTAAATAAGCAATACCAAACAGGACAAATGATTTCCGATAAGACACTGAAAGCATGAAAAAAATTACTAAAAAAATAATTTTTATTTCAAATTAATTAACCCTATTTGGAATACAAAAGAATTTTATTTTTAATTAGAAAAATTTATATCAACTACTTCCATTTAAAATAACAAAGTTTAAATGTTTAATATGACAAGAAGGAGAATATATTGATGCCACGATTAATATATTTCTCCACAGAAAACTATTATAAAATGTTATGCAGTCTTATAGCGATACTCAAGAGACACAAAACGGCCATATCAGAGAAAGAGAGAGAGAGAGAGAAAAAGTGAATGTTGCACTATTTTATCTTTTGTTATGAGGGCGATAACAAACTGAGACCCAGTGAAGTATCCTTGTCACAGTTGACAATTACTACACATAAAACCAGCAAGCATTCATCAATAGACAGATAGTAAAGCAAGGCAGACGCTTACGCAAAAAACGAACAAGCAAATAAGTAAAGACAGCTGCTTATTTTTAAGTAAACGGATATACAATGCATTACCTATCCATGAAAAAGATGCATAACAAATCATTCATTTAATATAGTGTCTGGCTAAAGTAAATAAGTTTGTATTATTGCGTACTTGTTCTTCTGAAGGATTTGCACACTTTGCGCGATGAAAAGCAGCCCGTTTGATGTATTCTAAATTAAACGCTCACAAGTACGTGAAAATATTCAAATATTATGTATTGTTAACGTAAATCTTTATTTATTATTGGTTTGTATAGTGCAGAACGGAGAGCCATCCTTTCTGCAGCTTCTTTAAAAAGTCGATCGAAACGTCCATCTGCTGAATAACAATTTTCAACTGCTATTAGGAAGTGACCGATCTGTCAACATCTTGACCCAGTAGGAATTTATTTTCTTATATGTATCATCCTTCTCACATTGACTTCTCGAAAGAGTTGCCTTTTTGCTCACTGTAATATTTGCTTTGCACAAAACAGGATCTGCGATATTCCTAATTGCAGGAGAAATATTTTGAGCCTATGAAATGCTAGTTTGTCGATTGATACTCTTCATGGATATTTGAAGAATTAAAACTATCTTCACGATAGCTTCTATTTTAAGGGTAACATGAGTCACATTACAAATAGCGGTAGGGTATGAGGCAGCTATTATCTCACAGAATAAAGAATACGTACTCGTATGTAACTTTAGAACAGCGGTGAACCTAGATTCCAGTTTTAAGGGAGGACTCATATCTTAGTGAGATATTGACAATATATATAAATAACTTTTCGGTATTTAATGTATTAATATAATCTACCAAATATTTGGCACGTTTTTTTCTTCTAGAAAACTGTAGATATTCAATTTTAGAAATTAAAAATATATTCCATAAAAATCACGATCCAAATAATACTAGTGAAATGTGCAATAGCCTATCATATCCTCATGCGAGTTCTGGTATACATCTGGTAAGAGACCACAATAATCAGAAGTTAATTGTGTGTATAGACAGAATGTTCAGGTGTGTGTGTGTGTGTATGTGTGTGTGTGGTGGGTGGGTTGTGGTGGTGTTTTGAATTCCATCATTTCTGTTAAATGTGTTCCAAATTCTGTAAGTTTTGGTTGGTGAGTTGTAAGCAGCATAGATTTTATGCTTAGTAGCTGTGTTGGTGTAGACTTCAATGCCTATAATCTGTTAGTGGGTTGGTTATTGAATTGTGTTTAATGCAGTTTCTGGTAAAAATGGCAGCCACCACGTCTGTAATCCAGTCCGTTATTTCTGGAATACAGAGGTGGACGAGAGTAGAATAAACACATCATTCTATCAATAAAAGCAGATGTGGTGGTTTAAGACTTTTAATAGAATGATGTACGACGCCAGCGATCGATTTAATATATTATTTGCATACGATTTTTAAAAACATGTAAGCGAGAGGAAACATTATTTATTTAATGATACCACTGTAGTTAATCTTTTATATATAAAAAGTTCAAAAAAGATTAAACTGAACACTTTACTAAAATTGTTTGTATTATTTTGTTACCATTTTAATATTTATTATTTAAAAATTAAACACCTTCTCCTTTTATAAAAAACACTTTTTTATGATCAAATGGAGACAAATAAAGAAATGGATTGAAATGCTGTAGCATTTTTATCCATTCCTTCCAAGTGTGCTTTGCTTTGTCCGATTTTCATTGACATTATGATATGATAGTATCCGTGCGTATCAGCTTGATAGGCTAAGAGCAAATTGTAGTATCTGTTTTTAACGGAATACGCTTTTCGTCGTCGCAAGCGCCAGGGAGCGCCTCAAGGCTAATCAAGATTGTAGCATCTGTTCCTGAGGATCTTGCCAATACCAGTTCCAGTGGAAGGGCAACAGCCCAGAAGCTACTGCCATCGTGGCCCAGACACAGCTAGTTAACGAAGTATTCCCAGGGTAAGTTTTTTTTCACTTCATTTTTAGTGGTAACATGACACCCCACAACACCATACAGGAATACCAACCCTCCCCCCCCTCGGCTTTAAACGGATTTAAACACTCCCCTGATTCACCAAAATGAAGTCATACGCCCAAACAATCGCCAAAGGAATACCCAACTCTTTTGACCGCCGAAACTCTACATCTGTTGCAGAACCCTTAAATGTTCCAGATATACCCTTCAACTTCGAAAGACCAAACACAATACAATTCCAAATACCCACAGAAGAACAAATCAATCCTCGAGATGTTCTCCGAGGAGTCTTTGAAATTCTTCAGAACAACAATGAAATTAGTTGGATCACATCGTTCCCCGGGAACCGATTCATAACAGTAAAATCCGAAAGCTCTAAGGATATCCTTCTCGAAGGATTCAGTATCAATGGCAAGTATATAAGGCCACAAGGTAGTCGGTATTCAAAGAAAAACAATTACGGTCCAAAGAGTACTCTTTGAATTGAAGGACGAGTGGATAATGAAAAGATTATTTTACTATGGAAAAGATATACAGATAACTCGACATGTATAGAAAGACTTCCCGGCCGTGCAATCGGGAAACATAACAATTAACATGATTATGGAATCCCCAGTCCCAAATATTGTTATATAGCCGGATGGAGGCTGTTAATGAACTACCCCAGTGTTCGACAACAATGCACCAAATTCTACTCCATACATCACAAAAGTTGGGAGTGCGACAAAGATAAGAAAACAACCCCAGCAAATCCCACAAGAGAGAATGTGAAAACAATCGGGATCACTGCTGAGCAAAGTAACGAAACAGTGAACCCCATCCTGAACACACCTGAAAATCAGGAAACAACCGGGACCAGTGCAAATCCCAATCAAACCACAGAGGAACCTCAGGAACTAACAGAGAGCAGTATTGACGATATCGTCCTGACATCAAACAATCAGGAAACACTGCAACAGATGACGCAAATCCCAACCTGACTATAGTGGAACCTCAGGAACCAACAGGGATCAATGTGGGGGCAACAGTCGATACAGCAAATCCCAGCCTGAATGCAGGGATCAATGCAGAACAAGCTATCGATTCCACAAATCCCACCCTAACCAGAGACGAACCCCAACAACCAATAGGGATCACTGCAGGGAATACAGCAAATCCCACCATAGAAATCCAGAAAACAGTAATAATAGAAGAAGCAATAACCCCCCCAAAAAATTCAAAAGGTTAAAAGCCCAACAGTAATAAGTACGAGAAGTAAAACAACAGGAAACCGAATCATGTATACTCTCGAACACAAATGTTTCAATGAGGCAAAAGAGAGAATCTCAGAGCCCACCTACATAACATTAACCCAAGGGCATTATAAAGAAGGAGAAAAGTCCCAATTTAAATGGGACACACTAAAAATTGACATAGACCCTGACTTCGACAACAAACTTGATGCAGCAAGCCGAAATTGGGACATCAAGGGACATTCCGAAATGGCGAAAGCAATAGTTATGGGCGAGAAAATGGTAAGGGAGGCATGGAAACCCATCAAAAAATGACAGCACACATAAACATCGCTACCCTTAATACACAGGGTTTTAGAAACCCCAGAAAACAGGAACAGATATTAACAATATTGCAACAGAGGAACATACAAGTCCTGCTCATACAAGAAACACACGTGAACACCTTAAAAGAAATCAAAACCATCGAACAAAAATACCACGTCCAAAGTTTCTGGAGCTTTGGCACTGATAGAGCAAGAGGAGTTGGCATTATAGTTAAAACCCCCATGACAGGAAACAACAAACATACGCAGAGACATCGAAGGAAGAGTGATCACAGGCTGGACACTCGACAACATCACATACAAAATAGTTAACATATACGTACCAAACCGAGAAGCCAAACGACACACTTTCTTGTCAAGACTTCATACTTACCTCGCAGGACACGATTACCTCATAATCGGAGGAGATCGGAACTGCGTAGAGGTACTTGATAGGGATAAACAGGGAGGAAACAATCTCACAGGGAACTCGGGAGCTGCCGAAATAGTAAGAACGTGGCGAGAAACAGACATAACAGACTACTGGGTCTCAAAAAAAGGTAATACTTTCTCCGTAACCTGGAGCAATACCTGCAAAGACATATACACAAGAATAGACAGAATCTACACAACAACACCCTTAGCAACAGATCACGGCAGCATAAAACATATTAACATGAATGTCACCGAGCACGTGTCAGATCACAAGATGGTCGAAGCTAAAATACCTTTGGTTGGAGGCGTGGAAACAGCACCGGGTTACTGGATAATGAACACCAGCCTCCTCCAGGATTTAGACATAAGGGCCGAACACGAACTAACATGGAATGAAAAACAAACGGAACAGGAAGAGATCCAAGATTGGTGGACCGCAATGAAAAACCTCACTGCGATTTTCTTCCAAAACACAGCAAAACGAAAAGCGGAACAGAAAGAAAAACGAAGACAGGTATATCAAGAACTCACCCTATTCTCGCGTCACAAATCACCAGGGTCACTGATCCACCACGTAAGGGGCACTAGCTATACGAGAAACCCGTAAATTTAAATGGAAAATTAGAGACCAATGGCTACTCCAAGAAACGGACAACGCGGCTTTCTACGAAAGACTAAGCAATAAACGCTCCACTAACCTTATCAGAAACATAAAATACGAAAACGACAAGACAGCCAACACTACCCCGGAAATACTACAGGTTTTTCACAAACACTACACCGACCTATTCAGGGAACAACCGAATGGGAAGATAATAATTTACCGCAAACACCGGAACACCATCAAGCATACCAAGAGAAACAAATTACATTAAACGAAGTGACCGAAGCAATCAAATCCAAAAAAAAACACCCGGCATTGATGGTATTCCGATTGAATTTTATAAGACTTTCCTTCACATTGTAGGGCCTAAATTAACAGAATTATATAACACCTATCTAAACACAAACCAGATGGACGCGGATTTTAAAAGAGGCCTGACCATTTTCATACCAAAAACGGGCAACAACACAAACGAAATCACAAATTGGCGACCAATTACATTAACAAACAGCGATTATAAAATATTCCCAAAAATAATCGACAACAGAATAAAAAATACAATGACACACTTAATAAAATCAAATCAGACAAGCGGCGTACCCAACCGAAGTATACACTTAAATTTGAACCTAATACGTGATGTCATAAATTATGCAAACAAGAAAGAAACAAACCTTAATCTATTAAATTTAGATCTAGCCAAAGCCTCCGATTCCGTCAAACATGAATATATGTTCGACACTCCAACAAAATTCGGAATATACCCTAAATTAATAAAAATGTATACGAACAATCTACCAAGACAGCACTACACAATTACAAATAAACGGGCAAATAACCGACCCTATTACAATACAAAGGGGGGTAAGACAGGGTTTCCCGCTTAGCCCAACACTCTTCACGTTATGTATGGAACCGTTATTACAAGCCATACACACGAACAAAAGTATTGGTGGGATGAGTTTGCCTGGCAGATCGCATGAAGAATGCAAAGCGATCTGCCATGCAGACGACATCACAGCAATCATATCACAAAAAGAATCACTACACGCACTCATTAAAATTACAGAACAATTTAGTAAACTATCGGGACTACATTTAAACCAGAAGAAAACTGCTCTAAAACATATAAACAACACAAACGAGACTCCCCCACACGGATGGAACATAGTCACAGGACCACTAAAAGTTCTAGGAGTCCCATTCACACAGGAAGGAAGAAAACGCTCTGCAAACGACATAACACAAACAATAAAAACAAAAATGCAAAATTGGCGACCGAGCATGTTTTCGCTACAAGCGCGAGCTCGGATAATCAATACAATATTTCTATCATCAATATTAAACACGGCACAAATACAAAGATTGTATTTGTGCCATGGTATTCCGGTATTTTTGGCAGTCGATGGTATTCCAGTATTTTTGGAATTACCAAGCGGAAGAGGTAGCCAGAGACGAAGAGTACGGCCCAAAAACACAGGGAGGATACGATTTCCCACACTTTAAATCCAAAATACTAGCGGCATCTATGAAAACGATTAAAATGTTCTTCAACACGAACAACACCAACATCGACAATTTTAAGTAGAATTTCATTACATTGATCGCACCAAAGCGGAATCGCTAATATCATTTGGAAACTTTTTTTCGAAAATATTATGATAAAAGTGATCTATTTAGAACAAAAACCGAACCGTGCAGACGGCTTCTTGTGCCGACAACCTCTACTAATTCCGATAAATCAGAGAGTTATTGCATTACATAATTTGGACACGTGATTTCTTTGTCGCCCCGAATATAGCTGAACTGAAAACTGGAACGGTTCGACATTTTCTTGTAAAAGTTTCAAATAACGAATCTGAATCAGATTCGCTATTTGAAACTTTTATTCCTCCCATAATAGTTGCTGTATTGAAGTCGCATATTACTACAACTGACAATAATAATAATAATAATAATAATAATAATAATGGAGCCTGCGTAGACTGGGCTTTTTCTACCGGAAACAGGCAAATCAGTCCCATGAACAGACATGAAACAGTCATCAGAGAAGAAAGACAATAAACAACCATATTATTCTGTAATTTTTCGCTTATTAAAGTAGCATTGCTTTCGCACTCTGCACGGCTCAACATTTGCTCTAAATGGATTACTTTTATCATCACATTTTCGAAACCTTAAAATTTTCGGTGAACTGTTTATTCTATGAATTACGTTTTCGACGAATTGCCGTTCGATGAATGTTTCATTTCATTAATTGCCTTTTCGATGAACTCTCCGGATACCATTCTGCATAACCAGGAGGCAGACGATATGAGGCTGAAACTTAAAGAGATTAGATGCGGAGTTACATCTAAGATCTTACAACTGGATTCCTCAAAATTAATTCTGAGTTATCAGTAGGAAGGTAGTAATTATAAACTTTCATTATAAAATCATAAAATTTCAGAAAGTAACAAAGTTTATTTTATGCTTTAGAAATGTGATCGTGTGGATATTATTATATGTAATTGTTATTTCCCAGAAAACGGAAAGACGAGATGTGTCTAGAAAGCGAACATTCAGTAGTTGGACAGTTTAGCTTTCAATATAAATTTTGTTTTAAAAAAAAAACGAACAAGTTTTAAATATTACTACTGACAGAATTCAAAAACTTGTCATTAGATGGCAGCACTACGTAATTGAAACACCTCATTTCAAACTTAAATCATTAGTTCTTTAAGGAAGAGAAACGAAGATTCAGGTCAAATAGGAATAATCGAGAGCACGCAGATGTGCATCGGTGGTTCAGTGGTAGAATACTCGCTCTGAACACCTCCTTTTTAATTATGACCACCCTGCAAATACGAACCACTACAACATTGCCTGTTAAAGCATTTGTAATGAATAATGTGTTTATTTGAGTAATTTTAGAAGACGTGGAGATATTTCCTCTCAGACGGAAACACCAGGGTCCGAATCCCTTGTACAAGAAAGCAACCTTGAATTTTTCACTGAAACCAATGTAAGCCATTTTTATATGAACGCAGTAGGATTATTTTTCTTCCTAGAAACCCGACTTTTTTCATCCGGCAAAACAGGCACGCCATCTGGTGAACACATGAAAATGAATTGGGTTGAAAGTATTCATAAAGTAATCGAATTGGCATACACGTTATACGCTTTCATTCCCCGGAGTATACTTCATCTTGTTTCATTATCCTGTCAGGTTTTCGTGTAGAACCAGACAAACAGGGAAATGCAATCTTGAAATGAGATATTACCCCTTATAAAATTGTGTAAGAGAGATTATTTAATTAGTTCGAAGCCTTTTCCTATATTTTTTCTTCAATAAGAAAATAAACAATTTTTTTGGTATGGTTAGAGTTTTTTCAACTCAGTAAACTCAAGAATAAAAGGACTGGAAATCAAAAAGAGTTGTAAATAAATAATAATACTTTTTTTTTTTAGAATAGAATAAGTTTATTGTCATTCATTTATACATATATAGAGTATTTACAAATATATATTTCAGATTAAGTATAAATATATAAACGTATATAAATTATTATAACATATATAATAATAATCTTTTTTGTTTGTTTTTTTGTCTCAGATAAATTATATACATAGATACAGTAATAATTATATATACACGATTAACAATTATATAACAGATACTTACAAGTTAATAATATTCTTAAATAATTTTTTTTATGTCTCTGATAAATTGCATACATAGATACTATAATAATAATAATCATCATCATCATACGTATCAAGGATTTAGGCCTAGTATGGCCTGTTCCGGCCTTAGAAGTCATCGTTGAATCGTTTAAGAGGACGTCCTGGTTTTCTGTTTCCTAATGGCTTCTACTTTAAGGATTGTTTTGGTTATCTTTCTGTTTTCATTCTTTGAACGTGTTCCATCCATCTATGTTTATATTTTTTAATTTTTTCTATTACTGGACTTGGTTTAATTCTTTCATAATTTCTTCGTTTCTTTTGTGATCAAATAGGGTACACTTTGCAGTTTTTCTCATAAACTTCATTTCTGCTGTTCTTAATCTTTGTTTGTCTTTTTGTTTTATTGTCCAGATTTCGCTTCCATACATTAAGAGCGGTTGGGCTAATGTATTGTATACTTTTAGCCTGGTTTGTTTTTGAACTAGGTTTGGTTTAAATATAGAGTTAATTACTCCTGTTATTTTTAAATATTTTGCAATTTTTATGTTTATATCTTTTTCATTTTCATAAGTGATCATACATCCTAGGTAGTTAAATGAATTCACCTGTTCTAAGATCTTCTTATCTAATACTATTTTAGTTCTTGCTGGATCTTGTCCTTTAAAGGCCATAGTTTTTGATTTTTCCGTTGATATTATCATACCATAATCTTTGGATATCTCATTTAGATTTAAAATAGCTTTCTGTAAGTTATCTTCAGAATTTGTAATTATTATTTGGTCGTCTGCAAAGAGGAGAGTGTTTAAGTTAACTGTAGGTGAAAGTTTAATTCCTTGATGTAAATTTTTACTCCATTTTATTATTATTTCATTTAATTAGATATTAAAAAGAGTTTCTGAGAGGGGACATCCCTGTCGGACCCCTTGGTTTATCTCTCTTGTATATGATAGCTCGTGATTTAATCTTATTTGTATTTGATTATTTTCATATATACTTGTGACAGCTTTTAGGATATTATTTGGTACTTGTCTTTCTTTTAATATGTTAAGTAATATGTTTCTTTTAACTTTGTCAAATGCTTTTTCAAAGTCAATAAATGCAATATGTGTTTCTAAATTATATTCTCTTCTTTTCTCTATTATTGGCAGAAGGCTGGGTCTATACATGATCGTCCTTTTCTAAATCCATTTTGTACCTCTAGAATAAAGTTTTCGGAATATTTCATTAGTTTGTTATTTAAGATTCTGCTGTATATTTTGTAACATGAATTTAGTATACTGATACCTCTATAGTTTTTAAGGTCATCTCTATTACCTTTCTTAAAGATAGGAATCACAATTGCTTTTTTCCATTCTATTGGGGGGATACCAGTTGAGTAAATTTTATTTAAAAATAATAAGAGTCTTCCTTTGAATCTTGTTCCTGCGTATTTATATAGTTCTGAACTATATATATAAAATTTATAACGCATTACAATTGTGTATAACAGATACTTGCAAGTTAATAATTTTCTTCCTCGAAGCTTAGCAGAGCTTATCTGAGGAAGATAATAGATGATAGATGGTGGTAGTTCGTAATTATGTTCTTACTGGTCACAAGCCAGGTGTTGATTTTACTGTTAGTTGGTACGTGCTTGGAAAACTTCAACTGCTATTAGAGTTTCACTTTTTTTTTTCGCAAATAGGGTTGGATTTACAAATGGAGTGTTTGTTTCTTTGTGATTTTGTAGCGATGGTTTTTGAGAGGGGGGTTGTCATAGGTTTGTGTGTGTGTGTGTGTGTGTGTGTGTGTGTGTGTGTGTGTGTGTGTGTGTGTGTGTGTGTGTGTGTGTGTGTGTGTGTGTGTGTGTGTGTGTGTGCGTACATGCGTGTGTGGGGGGGTAGGGGGGAGAGAGAGAAACAGGAATTGTTATAATTTTCATTCTCGCTATAATATTTATATAGCGCCTGTTTCAGCTCTCTGTATGTTCCCAGATTTCTGTTGTCGAACAGCAGTTGGTTTATCATATCAGGTAGGTATAAGTGTTTCGGGTGGCTTTGCCGTTGTGATTGTTGTACTTATATGTTATGTAGTTTGTTGACTGTGGTCTTGTTATTTGATATGTTGTTCTGGTTACTCTATAGATTGGGCTGTAGTAATGCCTTAACCTGACTGTGTAGTGGCATAAGTGTTTCACCTTAAATATTTTGTGTTTTGTCCATGCTTCCTGCATAAGTGTGGATTGTTACCAGAATATCAGTTTTACCATTTTATCTTGCAACCATTGTAACCTGTTAAGTCTGCACAGAATGAATATGATATGATTGCATATCTTAAAATGTTTTCACATAATGCTTTATAGATTAGTATTTTTATGTGGGTTGGGGCAATGTCTTTTAATCTGTATAGTTTGCTTGCTATTATCCTAAGCTTGGTATGTAGGTAGTTTGTGTGGCTATTCCAACTTTGATCAGCATCGAAGTGAAGTCCGAGATAGCGTGTTGTTTTCACCTGTGTGATGGTTGTGATTTTAGGTTCTGTGCTTTGTGTATAGGAGGATGAATGTTGGATAGTGAGATATTTAGTTTCTATGGGCAGGGCTTGAGAGTTTTTGAATATCATTAGCTTTGTTTTTCCATGGTTTATATATATGCTGTTTTCGGTTAACCAGTTAATGATTTGATTGATGTCGTGTTGCATATTTGTGTAAGCGATTTTTGCAGTGTTGTGAATGGATACTATGGCCGTGTCGTCTGCATACTGGAAGATTTTACTTTTTAGGGGAAGGTGGCTTATGTCGTGTGTGTATATGTTAAATAGAATGGGAGATAGGACAGCTCCTTGTGGTACACCACAGGTTACATGTACCTCTTTGCTGTACGCCGATCCAACGCGTGTGGTGTGCTTTCTGTTTTTCGTGTCTGCTTTAAACCACTGGAGTAGACGACCTCCAATTCCGATATGCGTTAGTTTCATTAACAAGGTTTTGTGTGTTAATGTGTCAAATGCTTTTGTTAGGTCAATGAATACCACTAATGTTATTCTGTTTTTATCCAATGCAGCGTTTATTAGATCTGTGAAATCTTCCAGGAGTGTTGCTGTTCCCTTATTTTTTTGAAAGCCATATTGTGTTTTGGGTATGATTTGAAATTTTTCAACGTATGTGGAGGGTTTGTGATGCACGATGCGCTCCATGATTTGGTTGATAACGTGGCGATGGGTCTGTAATTACTTATAATGTTTCTTTTTCCCTGTTTGTGTATGGGTGTAATTAATGCAGTCTTTAGTGTTTCAGGTATGTGTCCCGTTTCTAAGATTTTATTTAACAGTTTTTGTATAACTGGAAGCAGGTTGGTTGAGTGTTTCTTGATGTCTTTTGGTCTTATTCCGTCTATCCCCGGTCCTTTGTTAAGGTTAATTTGTTGAATTGCCAGTGACAGTTGAATTGCTAATAATAATAATAATTTTTTTTAACATTTTATTATTTCTCAGATAAATTACATACATTATATGAAGACAATTATGCATAACAAATACTTTCTCTTATATAAAGTTTTTTTTAAAATAATAATAATAATAACAATAACTGTTTATAACATATATTATTATAATATTCATAATGATTATTACAGATGTTTCTTTGCAATTTTACACTCTATATATACAATATCAATGGATATAATCACTCTATATTGCATACTTTTGTTAGAGTTATTACATACATTACTTACATTTGTTTACATGTGATACATTACTTACATTTGTTTACATATGATACTTACATTACATACATTTGTTTACATATAATACATACATTACATACTTTGGTTTACATGTGATATGTACATTGCATGCATTTGGTTACATATGATACATCTTGGATGAGAACTAATTTCTCTATTTAGTTTAGTCTAGAACTGAACGTTTTTTATTTTTCTTTCAAATATTTTCATATGTACAATGATCATCTATTCAGTATATTATTTTACAAGGTTCAGCACTCACTTTGTGCTACATATAATGAGATTTAAATAGTAATGATGATAACAGTTTTTTTTATATAACAATCATAATAATAATTTACAATTGTATTGTTCTTCAGAGTTACATAAGTAGTATTATATCACATGTTGTAGTTTACTATTTTTTTTGCAAGTTTGAAAAGGTGTGATTATACAACAGTATTTACACATATGCAATCTAAATATTATATTTCCTTATTCTCACAAAGATACAGTGTAAACTCATGATTTACATTTAAAAGAATTTTTTTTACATTGCATACATTTGTTACAGTTATTATATACATTATATAGATTTGTTTACATATGATACATTATGTACATTTGTTTACATTTGATATTTACATTACGTACATTGGTTTACATATAATAAATACATTACATACATTGGTTTTCATGTGATACGTACATTACATATGCATTTGGTTATATATGATACATCTTGGATGAGAACTAATTTCTTTGCTTTCATTCTCGAAGCTTATATGTAAGCTTATCTGAGGATGACACTAGTTGGTTATTATGTATTGTTTTTTTTTTTGCTGTGTTTGGGAAGATACGAAATCTATGATTGAGAAATTCGCGCGCGCACGCACGCACGCACGCACGCACGCACGCACGCACGCACGCACGCACACACACACACACACACACACACACACACACACACACACACACACACACACACACACACACACACACACACACACACACACACACACACACACACACACACACACACACACACACACACAATAACTTGGAATGTATTGATGCGTCGCTGAACTGGAAGCCTGAACGAATATATTGTGTTTCATTAAGTTTGTATGGTATTTTGGGTGCGTGTTTCTTGTTCGTAGTATGTCCTTAGAGCTCTTTTCAGGCTGTTGTAGTTTGTAAGGTTTCTGTATTCAAAAGGTAATTTGTTTATCAGGTCTGGGATGTAGAAGTTTCGTGTGGCCTTTCCGAAGTGATTATTGTATTTATATGTGATATAATTAGTAGTCCGAGGTCTTGTTATACGGTATGTATTTTTTCTGACTGTCCTGAAGTTGACATCGAAATAATGTTTTAGTAAGTCTGCATAGTGACATAAATGTTTTGCTGTCAGTATTTTGTGTTCTGATATTGCAGTGTATATAAAGTCGTTATTATCTCTTTGTTCCCGAAAGATCAGTTTTATCATTTTGTACTGTAGCGACATTAATCTATTTAATTTGTAGGGTGTCACAGAAAGCATACGTTGTTATAGCGTATCTTAGTATATTTTGGCATAGTGCTTTGTATATTAGTGTTTTTAGGCGTATGGGAACTATGTCTTTTAACCTGTAGAGTTTACCACTTATTGTTCGGAGTTTTTTGTGTAGATGGTTTAGTTGGTTGTAAAAAGTTGGTTGTAACTTAAGTTTCCCAAGCAACACGCATATTTGACACTTGTAAAG
Organism: Typopeltis vanoorti; assembly: GCF_054136105.1. Lineage (NCBI taxonomy): Eukaryota > Metazoa > Arthropoda > Arachnida > Uropygi > Thelyphonidae > Typopeltis > Typopeltis vanoorti. Next base: position 160,083,359 of record NC_143550.1, on the reverse strand, counting down.
GCTGCTGAAGCTCACTGGCTAGAGCTGCGTTGAATGTGTGGCCTGTGGTTTAAGCAACAGAGTGAGACTACGTGAAATGGCTATGCGCTCGCATGCAATCACAGTGCTGCAGCGAGGACCTTTAAGCTCCTACAACCGAGCAAGCCAAGGTAGCTTTGACTAGACGAGCAAACATCGGCCTTCGATACACAACACAAGGCTCAATTATTGCCACGAAAGCTTAAGACGTCTTCTATCTACAAAAATAAAAGCCTAAATGGAATGCTTATAAATACAAATATTTATTAACAAATAAATAGTACTTCTTTCTCAATTAAGGAGCTTGAGCAAGCATGGCGATTTCGCCACTGATTTTGTATTATCTGAGTTTAGGTGTATGGAGTTTTTGGTGAGCCAGTCTATGAGCAGATTTATGTCATGTTGCATATTTGTTTGGGCTATGCTTGGGTTATTATGGATAGATATTACAGCTGTATCGTCTGCGTTTTGGAAGATCTTACCTTTGAGAGGTAGCAGATTATTATCTTGTGTGTAAATGCTGAATAGAGTTGGGGAGAGTACAGCTCCCTGTGGCACTCCACAGGTTACTGGTAGCTCTCTACTTCGGTTTGACCCGATACGTGTGATATGCTTTCTATTTTGAAGGTAGCCTGTAAACCACCGGTGCAGAGGCCCGTCTATTCCAACATGCCTCAGCTTTTCTAACAAGGTTTGATGTGTAAGTGTATCGAATGCTTTAGTTAGATCTATAAAGACTACCATGGTAATTTTGTTTTTGTCTAAGGCGGCATTAATTACGTCTGTAAAGTCTTCCAAGAGAGATGTCGTTCCCTTATTTTTCTGAAAACCATATTGTGTTTTGGGGATAATATGAAAGATCTCAGTGTATGCTGTGAGTTTCTTCAGTATGATTCGCTCCATAATTTGATTGATAATTGGTAATGTTGCTATGGGTCTGTATTTGCTGATTAAATTTCTTTTTCCATGTTTATATATGGGTGTGATTATGGCGGTCTTTAGCATACTTGGTATCTGTCCTGTTTTAAATATTTTATTTATTAGTTTTAGTAGGATAGGACTTAAACTAGTTGCACGTTGCTTTATATCTTTAGGTCTGATGGCATCTATTCTTGGGCCTTTGTTTGGTTTGATTTGACGTATTGCTGAGAGAAGTTCTGCTTCTGTTATGGTTGGGAACCATAATGTCTGTTTTGATTGTGGTCCAAGTGCAGGTTCTCGTTTTGTGATTGGGGGAATATTTCTATGCAGTTCTTGGATGGAGTTTGCAAAATATTGTTTCAAGTCATTTGCTAGTTGTTGGATAGGTTTTGCGTCTTTTATGAAGCTGTGTTTTATGGTTTCGGAGGCGGTGGTGTTGGGAACAAAATCTAGCATCTCATTGATCAGATGCCAGGTTTGTTTCATGTTGTTTTGTGCGGAGGTTAGTTTGTCTCTGTAGTAGCTTCTTTTTGCATTTCTGATTTGTGTTGTAAGGCGATTCCTTGTTATCTTATATTCAGTTTTTAAAGCTGTGTTATCTGGATATCGCTTTAATTCTTTCCATAAAGCGTCCTTTCTGTGTATTTGTAGGATTAAGTTTTGTGTTATCCAAAGATTTTGTGTTGTTTTTCAACAAATTCGGACTTTCTTTGTAGCTTTCTTATATATTTACTCCAGTGTGAGTTTATTGTTGTTGTATAAGATATCTGCTGAATCTGATGCCAGGTGTTCCCAGTCTGTTTTTCTTATTTGGTGGTTGACTATTTCTTCGTCTATTATTGTTTTCTGCCGCTTTTCTTCTGTGGGACATTGCATGGATATTGTCTTGGTGTGCAGGTTAAGAGCGGCGAAGTAATGGTCTGCTATTTTGCACTTTATGACTGATGCAGTGTAACTATTTGGTGGTGCTCGGACGTTCATATGATCTAGACAGGAGGCAGTGATAGTATTTCCGAATATTTCTTCTCTACTACACGAGATTATTCTTGGTATTAGATTATACATGGATAGTGTGTCTAGGTATTGTACAGTGTTGTTCTGGTTTTCATTTGCAATATTTATGTTTATGTCGCCAATTATCATTAGGTGTTCGGTTGAGCATATTTCTTGGCTTGAAAGCCAGCAATTGAGTTCGTGTAAGAATTTTATCATATTTAGGTTTGATGGCCTGTAAATAGCATTTAGTATTATGGGGTGCTGTGTATTGGTGGTATTAGTGATTTCGAGGCAAAGGGTTTCAGCATGCTCAAACTGATAAGCCATTTCTTTTGCTATTAATTTTTGTTTGATAAATAATAATATTCAACCCCCTCTTTTTGTTTGGCGGCATGATCTATGTTGTTGGAAGCCTGGAATTTGGAAAGCAGTCGCTTCGTCATTAGTTATGGATACTTCTATAAGAATGATTATATCAATAATATCAGTGTTGTTCCTCAGATTAGCCTGTAATAATAACCAATGTTTTCGGATGCTTCTGATGTTAATATGCAAGATTGAGAGACCTCTCGCTTGTAATGTGTTTTGTTTCCATGCATCAAGCGATTCCAAAGTACAATTACTGATGTATTCTGGTGTAATTACATCTATCTGATGGTTCACATTCATTTTTGTTGTATTGAGATCTTCTTATTGAACTAAGTTGGAGTCTTTTGTTTCACTCTGGCAACCTCTCTATATCTTCCGAGCTTTTTATTTGTATTGACTTTGAAGTCTGTGACTTTCTCAAGAATATTTTGCCATCTTTGATCCATAAAAATTTATACTTTTTTTCTGTTTTTTCTTTTCTTGCTTGGTACAAAAGATTCTGATTGAAAGGTGTTAAATACTCAGATAGAAAGATTGGCGTATTGTCTTGCGATGCATTTTAATCCTTGACTACTGTTTTCTCAGTCTGCTGGCTTTTATGAGATTGTCTCTTGTAGTCTTGCTTGTCAGGAGAATGACTGGTGCGGATCGTGGCGAGCCTTGTTTCCTGTTCTTCTTGGGAAACCGATTTATGGTCTGAATATCATTATGCTGTAGGGGGATCAATTGCATGGCCTAACTTTAAAACTACGTCTCTGAGATTTTCTGTGGATTCGGTTTCTGGAAGACCGTTTATGACAAGGTCTTCTGTATGTTGTTGTTGGTTTAAAACTTCGTATTGTAGTTTCAGGGAATTAAATTCTTGATGGAGTTCCAATGTGTCTTTTATCAATTGGTGTTGCCCTGTCAGTTAATGCGTTAATGCTGGTTTTAATGTCTTTTACCGTTTGTAAGGCTTCTTCGACTTTTGAATTATTAAATTTAACAAACTCTTCATATTCGCTAATTTTTTTATTATTTCTTTGTTCTGTTTATCAAATAGTTCTTGGACAAGATCTACCAAGCTGGCTTTTATATTTTCTAAACCTTTTTCTAGTAATAAATTTACGGAACTCAAATTATAAGACTGACCGGTATTTTGTTGTGTGTTCAGTTCATCGTTCGATTCTGCCTCCGGCGTAATCAGTTGCGTCTTGGGTGGTGGAGTTTCTTTTTTCTCTCTACAGTTTAGGCACTTCCATTCTTCTCGTTTGGCATTGGATTTGCGTTGCCAGGTTGTTTCTGAAAGTCTGGAACATGTAAAGTGAAGATTCCTATGGCATTTCCTGCAGGTTATATAACATCCGTCGGACGGTAATTCCTTCTGACACTTGTTACACTTCATGACTCACCTTTCTTCCTTTGGACAGCTGTAAAGATGGCGACGTCCTTTGTTCTATACTCGTTAGCAACCGAGGTGTACGCTTCAATTTTTAGCACACTCAGACTTTGGATTCCACTTGGCCGATTTCGATGAATTATATGTCACTGTCTTCAGCGTGACAAGTACAGTTACTTTATGATACTTTTAAATTAAAAACAGGAGTTAGAACCACATTAAAACTATTAAAACGGGACCAGCGATACAACCATTCAACCGTTCGTATGCCTACACAGTGCCCTCTCCCTTATATATATATATATATATATATATATCCCTTATAATAATAATAATAATAATAATTTTTTTTTTAAAGCATTTTATTATGTCTCTGATAAATTACATACATAGATACAACAATAGTTTTATATACACGTATATATATATATACATAATATTTATAATACATTACAATTGTGAATAACAAATACTGGCGAGTTATTAATATTTTTAAATTATAATATTTTTTTTTTAAATAAATAATATTTTTGTTCACTGCTAAAATATTTACACATACATATTTACAATGGTTATCTTGAGTATAATAGTAATATTTTTTTTTCTTTTTTTTTATGTCTCAGATGAATTGCATACATAGTTGCTGTAGTAATTATATATATATATATAATGTTTATAAAGCATTAAAAGTGTGTATAACAGATTCTTGCAAGTTAGTAATTTTCTTCCTCGAAGCTTAGCAGAGCTTATCTGAGGAAGATAATAGATGACAGAGGGTGGTGGTTTCATGGTTGTGTTCCTATACTGGTCACAAGCCAGGTGTTGATTTTACTGTTTGTTGGTACGTGCTTGAAAGACTTCGACTGCTATTACAGTTTAACTTTTTTTTTTTTTTTTTATTTTTATTTTTGTGCAAATAGGGTTGCATTTAGACGTGGTGTGTTTGTTTCTTTGTGTTCTTGTAGTGATAGTTTTTGAGAGGGGGGGGGGTTGTCATAGGTTTGTGTGTGCATGTGTGGTGGGGGAGAGAGAGACAGGAATTGCTCTAATTTTCATTCTCGCTATAATATTTATATAGTGGCTGTTTCAGCTCTAATTTTTATTATTATAATAATAATAATTATAATAATAATAATAATAACTTATTTGGTTATGTGGACATTCAATATGCAGCAGTGTAATCTCAAAATATTTACTGATCCAACTGCATCTTCCATAATGTTAATTACGTGTTTATTTCAGTAGCCACTCACGTAAAATAATGCCAGTTTCAAAGTTTCAACTACCAGCGCCCTCTATTATTCAACAGTGATATTATCATTTGTTGAATGACTTGAAATATATTCCTGTGGTTGTAGGAGTTGGTAGTTTTGATAAGTCCTTTTCAAATAAAGGTGATATTAGCACCCGCCGCTTTAAGGTATTGACTAACAGGCCGAGTGTAATCTCATAGCTTTTCATATAGCTTCAGCTGCAGTATTAATAAATAAAAGCGCATCTAAAAGTTTAAAAAATGAGAAACGTTCTTTATGTAGATGTTAGGTGGTCTCCTAGATAATTTTGATACAAATTAAGCAAATATTAAAAAAAAATTTATTTGTTATAAATATTAATGTAAATTATATTTAAATTTTAATTCTTCAAAATATTTAATTTAAGTTTAAACTTCTTTTAAAACTCTAAAAAAGTTTAATACACCTTTAATTTATTAATATCATTTTGTTACTATTGCAAAAGTAAAAGGAGCAGAATTACATACAGATACATCAAAATGTATCTGTATAAATACTTCTTAGGATTTTTCCTACCCTACTTCGGGATCACTGGCCACGCCGGACTATGTGCGGAGACGGTGCCTGAGTGGTACTACACAATATGTAAACTTTTTAAGAAATTGGCAACGGATGGAGTTCGAGTGCTTCAGCTCCGCCCAAACAAGCTGTACTGGAAAATTTTTGACCACTTTGACTGGGAAAAGCCCGATCTGGGCACAAACGAAGAGGTGCTGTTCACCAACATAAAAAACAGCTGGGGGCAACCATTTCACCGGGACTTAGCCTGGAGAATCGCCTACGGCAGACTCCCGGTGAAACTGGTAAAATCAGCCTACAGCTCGCGACCGTGCAACCACTTCTGCGGCGCGGTAGAAACCGTAGGGCACTTCTTCTTTCACTGCCCGCCAGTACAGCGTGTTTGGCACAGACTGGCTGAGGTGCTTGCGATCCCAGCGCTCACATTCGCCGAAGTAGTTTTGCTACAGTTTCCTCCCCCAGTAACCAAAAACAAGAAACACCTGATTTTCCTAATAAATGTGATCAAACACCACATTTGGAAAATCAGGAAAAAACACCTTCTTAACGAGGAGGATCGCATCTATCTCCGTGTTAGGAGCTGTCTCTCAGCCTACCTCCGCCGCTTCCTGGAGCAGGAAAGGTGCTTACGTGGTGAGGAGCGGTTCCTGAGGAGATGGTTCGACCCACCAACCATCTGCCAGATCATACAGGGGGGAATCCGGTTGTGTCTGCTCCTATAACACCTTCAAGTTGTAGGTGTTGACGCTATCTCGACCTTCCTTCCCGATCAGCGTTTAACCCACAGGTATGTCTAGTACTTTCGCAGTTGAAAGTTTTTCTGTCCCCCAGGTTGGGGTTGACCTGAACAAACCCGGACTGCGAAGGCCAACATCGAGGTGGTCCCAAGCCCTTTTCAGGGCGGGGTCTTCCGGGCCAGGTCATCTCCCTTCTTTTCCTGGTTATACTGTTCTGGGTTTGCTCGGCAAACTCATTCCTCTATAGAATTGTCTTCCACATAGTCTTCAGATTTATTTACACTTGTTAAATTTGCTTAGTCTCTCCTTTTTTTTCCTTTTCAGGATTTTTCCTTTTTTAAAGTGAAAAATCAATGACGAATCAGAGGCGAAATAAAAAGATCAGCAATGGACTAAACGAATCGACTATCGTGCATCGGGAGACTTGACGCATGGAGAAGAGGGGGGGGGGTCGATCCATGGAATCCCGGATGAATTCGTGGAGGGTAACCGGAGGCGAAACCTTATAGAGCAAGTAGCGGCTCAGCACCCGGATGACAAGGCTTTGACCTCCAGACCGCACGTCCTAGATGCCTACAACGCCGGGATGCCTACAACGCCGAAAGATCGAGCTCCAGTCCCACGAGAAATTCCAGAGGAGAACACGGTTTCCATGACGCGTCTGATGCGATAGAGCAAGCCGTAACAACAGAGGGGGATCCAGGATAAGCCCGAAGAGAAGATACAACTAAGTGCAATAGTGCCTATGAAAGAATTAATGTGAGTTGAATTTTTTTGTTGAAAAAAACTTTCTCTTATATATGATGTGAAGGACTTTTGGATAGACTGAATTCTTAGAACTGAAGGATGTAATAGATTGAAAACTTATTAGCATGGAGTGAATCTGTTTGCTTTTTGAATAATGTGAAGGATATTTATGAAAGTTTAAGCTTACGTTGTATTATGTTGAAATGATTTTTAGGAATTGATAAAAAATTTTAGAATTTAGAATTGTAACGGTGTGAGAAGTTAGTTGCTAAGTGAGTATTACATTTTCATTGTGAAAGTTAGAATTGGGGATTTTATTAGTCAAAGCATGATAATTCCTAGATTGTAAAATGGGCTGATAGTTATTTGATATACAGAATTAATTGTTTGATGATTTGCGTCTTTGATGTTTATAACATGCCTAAGAGTTGGCCTATGTGATGTTTTAATTTTGATGCTTAGCTTTGAGAGGAAATGATAATGACAACATTTAGGTGTATATACATTGTATTAATGTCTTAGTGTAAACAAATATGTTTGTTTTATTTACAAGAAGTTCCGTCTGATCTTTTTAGCAACTGCACTGTTCCCAAATAAAAATCCGACCCTGTAAGCGGGAAAGAAATTAAACCTTGGTACGAAATTTAAGTTAGGAGTTAACCATGACTGTAATTAACTGTATAGAGGTGCTTTACTGGAGGTATAATTAATGTCTTATGCCAATTAGTGATTTTTAGAGGCGCAGTCTGGAATAATCAAATAAATTTCTAGAAATCTCAAGTGTAAGTATAATATGCTGAAAGTAGAGAAAAAGTATTAAGATTAATTAACTGTATAGAAAGGTAACGGTAAGGACAAAGTATAAAAAAGTTAGCGAATGAAGAAATAGAAGACAAGTCTAAAGAAAAGATAGATATATTAAAGAAATCGATAGACAGATGATTAAAAGAAATATAGATATACAGTATTACAAAGGCGCAGTAACAATAACATTAGTAAAAAGTAAATAAATATAAACAAAAATCAAAAATAAAGAAAACCTCAAAATATTACAGCTGAACCTGTTGCATCGATGGACTCTTCGACCAACATAAACACATAGCGTATCCCTCCAATCATCCTCAGATCTTAAGAGGAATGGTCGAAACTAGCCTGCACTATGAAAAACAATCAATCAGATTCTCTACTGCAAGAAATATTGCGGAAGGAAAGTGCATCCAACTAGAGTCAGTGACTGATCACATAGTCTTAACCAAACTCGTAGACAATTTAGTGATCCCCTATCATGCACTTGCTTTAAAAAGTGATAAAAATTTAAAAGCCGGCAGTGGTCGAATCAATAACTACCGAAGATGAGGCAACAGATTTAAATAGACAGGGATTTGAACCAATCAAAATATCAAGAATGCATAGGGGGAGATAAGCGTCCAATTCCGCTAGTTCAGGTAGAAATTGACAAGAATAAGCATGAGATATATACAACCTAAATATAGTAATCAAAATAGAATCGCTACGAAGAAAGGCGTGATCCGTCAATCTCATCGATATCAAAAATACCGTCACTGGTATAGCCGATGTAGGGTAGAATTCCGCTGTCTAAAATGTGGGTATAAACGTCCTACGGTTTCTTCTACGAAGTCCCGTACAACACCAGCAAAGTGTTCCAGTTGTGGATGTCCACACCCAGCTAATTATAAAATATGGTCCGCAACTTTTTACTAATCAGATGATAGCAAAGAAGGCAGAGAATCAACCTTTAACTGAACCCAATAAACGTATACCATCTACATCTCAACCAGGAACTTCCGTGTCTGTCCCCAAGAATGCTACTTATGCTGATGCAGTAAAGATGAACACAAGTTCCTCTGTTCACAGCTAACCATTTAATGCCAATAAATCTGCCGTACTAACAGCCGCTCTTGGTGAAATGCTAATTGCATTTCGTAAAACAAACTCAACTCAAGAGTAACAAGCAATTTCATGAAAAACGCCCAAATTATATTCTCTTGGCTCAGTTATGAATAAAACAACTGGTACCAATAACTCATTACGGATACAGTTTTCTCCCGTTATCCGGAGTTTCGGTTATCAGCGGTCAACCCTGGTCCGAAAATATTAAATGCATAATTCCTGAAATAAACAAATTACATCCGCGAAGTGGATATTAGATCCATCGTTATTTCAGAGCCGAATGTTTGTAGAAACTATGAAAGCTTCGTTGACCTGAGAGCTTACGACAATACAATTATTGGCATTACTGATCCAAGAGGTATTCCAACACCAGGGCAACTCGTTGCAAAGATGGTAAAGTTACACGCCCTTGCAGTCTTTCGGAAATCAGGAATAACTGGAATATTGCACCCGTCTGAGTAGTTCTTGGTTCTACTATCGCGGTAACATAGTTCTTGTGTTCAAGTAACCCTTATTTTACTTAATAGCAGCCCCAAAGCCTAAGAGTAGCGATGCTGGCAATTCGGATATGCCAAAGAGAAGCCTAAAAAAAAAAAAAAAAAACCGTGTGCCGAGGTTCCTAAGATTTCATTTACATTCAGATAACTTTTATTACAGTATGTTTGATTATAATTGCTCTATTTTATTATTATTTATTGTTGTTAATCTCTGACTGTGTTTCATTTATAAATTAAACTTTATCATAGTTATGCATGTATGTTATATAGGAAAAACAGCATGATTTTGAAAACGACGTCTGGAAAATTATCTTTTCTTTGCAAGGGAAAGTCCTTATCCTTATAAGGACTGGCTTAAAGGGGCGGAAGCAAGAATGCTTTTCATCTTCCCCATTATCTGCAGAGGACAGTGTAGGGATAAGGTGTTATTGAGCTATTAAAGCACTGATCATGGCAGGAGGGCAACAGCAATAGTCGAGTCTCAGTTAGAACTTTATTGGCTACAGCATTGCCATCCATATTACCCTCCAAGGGTATTGGATTGAATGAATCCTTCATTCTTGCAAGGGAAACAACAACAACAACGTTACTGGCTTGCTGGGTGAAGCATAAAATGCTTTTTATTTTCCCCTTTATCTGTGTGGAGAAGCTTGATGGGGGAGGTTGTGAGACTTATGCTCGCACTTTGTCAATATGGAGTTAACTCTGTTCTGCTGAAACCAGGATTGCCTTGGGTCTTTTGTGTTTTTGATAGTCATGTTCACTATAACTGGAAGCTTGTCTGATTAGTGGATTAGGATGAGAATGTGCCTTGCTGAAGAACTTTTCGGCATGGTCATGAAGGAGAGAACGGATGTCAGGGGTTCCGGTTTCTCTGTGGATCTGCGTTTTTCTGACGAACCATGGGGCGTCTAAGATCATCCGCAGGCATTTGTATTTTATCCTCTGTAGTTTCTGGAGGTTAGATATGGATGTGTGACTCCATGCCGGGGATGCATATGTGATTACAGGTCGAATTACCATCTTATATAATAACAGCTTGTTGCGTTTATCCAATTTGCTGTTGCGATTGATCAGGGGATAGAGTTGGGCTATGGTTGTGGATGTCTTTGTGCCTATGAGCTTGATATGGTTGTTGAAATTTAGCTTTTTGTCTAGCTGTACTCCAAGGTATTTGGCTTCAGTATGCCATGGTATCTTTTTTCCGAGAAGTTCAATATCATCTTGGATGAAGGCTTTGCGTCTGGTGAAGAGTATAGCTGAGCTTTTGACGGGGTTTACTTGTATCCTCCAGTCGGAGAACCATTTCTCTAGCTTTGTGATAGTATCCTGGAGACGACTGATGGCCAGGTGTGGGCGGAGAGATCTTGTCATTATGGCTGTGCCGTCTGCATATAGGGCTGTGATGGTAGTCCTCAGGTTCTGTGGAATGTCAGCCACGTAGATTGTGAAAAGTAAAGGAGCCAAAAGAGATCCCTGAGGTACTCCTGCCAGGATTTTGCGCCTAGTTGAGATGGTGCCATTTATTTTTATCTGCATGGATCTGTCAGTGAGGTATGATTTTATTAGACGGGTAAGATTTGTTGGTATGTTGGCCTGAATGAGTTTATAGAGTAATCCTTGATGCCATACCTTATCAAAGGCCTTGGCAATATCCAGAAAAACTGCAGCTGTGTGAAGGTTCCAGTTGTATCCTTGAGTGATATGCTCCACTATTCTGTGTATTTGTTGCACTGTGCTGTGCATACGGCGGAAGCCGAATTGTTCGTTTGGAATTATTCCTAATTGGTCTGATTTTTCTTGTAGTCTTGAAAGGATAATATTTTCAGCAATCTTTCCCAGGTTGGAGAGCAGGCTCATTGGACGGTAGCTTTGCGGGAGTTGCGGATTGTTTCCTGGCTTTTTTATTGGTATGATGTCTGCTGTTTTCCATGCAGAGGGGAAGTGTTGTAGCCTCAATATTGCATTGGTTATGTTAACCAGGTGCATAATAGCCTTTCTAGGAAGTAATTTGATGATTCTATTAGTAATTCCATCTGGCCCTGGAGCTTTTTTGTTGTTTAGATGTTTTATGATGTTGGTTATTTCAAATGGAGTAGTGGGGGTGATACTGGCTGGTTTGTCTTCAGACTGATTTAAGGTACTCTTGACCAGCTAGTGGACATTATATATGTGGGTGATGTTTATATTATCATATGACGGGCTACATTGTTTTTCTAGGTTTTCTGCTATTGCTTCTGCTTTTTCTTTATCCGTGTGCGCCGTTCCTTGAGCAGTTTGCATGGGCGGTAGGGGATTGTGTTTAGTGCGCAGAATCTTCAGAAATTTCCATATTGTGTGATCTTCTGGGTTGAGTGATGATAATTTATTGTCCCAATCCTGGTTCCTGTGGAGTTGAAGTGCTTTTCTGACTTGGTTGTTCAACTTGTTCAGAGTTTTCTTGTCCTGTGGGGCTCTTGTGTTGTGGTATCTTTTCCTGGCTTTGTTTTTTGTTCTGATGAGGTCCATTATGTGTTCTGGGAGCCGACCGGATGGGTGGTTGGTTGCGGTTTTGGCGACTGTTTCTAGTGCTTTTTTAATTTGGCTTGTTAAATTGCTTATTGCTTCATCTATGTCTTCTTTTTTGTGGATGATTGGTACAGGACCAATGTATTCTGGTAGGATTTTAGCTAGCCTATCCCACGATATGAAGGTGTGCTGGTGGGCTAGTTGATCTTGCGTGCCAAGTTTGATCAAGATTGGATTGTGGTCGGATGATAGTTCATTGAGCGTCTCTAGTTTGTATTGATAACTGATGTTTCTAAGGATAGCTATGTCAAGTACATCTGATCTGCCATGCGGGCTTGCAAGGGAAATATAATATATTAAGCAATTATACAGTAGCAATTAAAGTAAAAAATTGGTGTAGGAAAACAATTTCACGATATCCGGAAAATAAACTTGATTAGGAATGATAATTCCAGTACAATGAATTAATAAATAGCGCACATTTCAAAAACTGAAATAAACCTAACTTCAGTTTTTTTTTTCGAAGGGAGAGGGGGAAATGAACTCAATTTGTGTTTTCCGTAAAAACCAAACATTATGACAAAAGCACGCCGTAAAAGTTTTAACGTTTAATGTTAATTATGACTACTATCAACTGGACACTTGTTTTTTAATGCAAGCATGTAAACAGACTAAAAATACATGGAAATTAACCATTAAATGGGTTTATATTTAACATTAATGATAATAATAATAAATGGCAATAAAAACTATTCTTAAAACTGCTGCACTTCAATACATTTCCTTTATCTTCACTAAGTGGCACAAGATTTCATCCCCCCCCCCTTTCGTTTAAATACCAAAAGTGTTGTTTTTTATTTTAAGAAATTTTTATTTCGAAGAATGGCTCTTAAAATATTTCATCTTAATGATGGAACTATTTGGGAGAATAATAAAATATCTTTCTCATCAAAGGAGAAAAGAAACCTTGTTGGTGAATTTAATGTTGTGAACGAAAGATTTACGAGTTTTGAATAATCTTTTTTTAATAATAGTAGCATTAGTGGCGGTAGATGGCGATGTGTGTAGCTGATGGATTGCGGTGTAGTGTGTAGATAGTAATGTTGTGTAGATGGAAGTAAAGAGGGAAGTGTCCTGCCACGATGAGTCCTTTGCCTCCTTGAAGGAGTTACGTTATAATAATCACTGCATTCCTTAAATTTGAATTCATAATTAAAAAATATTGAAATTAATAGTAAAGGGGAAAATAAAAATAAAGAGAAAATAATCCATTTTCAAATGAAAATAATTTATTATTGTTGATATAAATACGTTTTTTTGTTCTATTTTATAATTCCCTAAATTTTTTACTATTGTTATTATCGGTGCACTAACTTAACCTATTATTAGTTTGGGACAAGTAATTTCACTGCAAATTCCAATTTCTGCTACAAAAAACCATCCCAATAATTGCAAATTAGGCAATAGTAGTAGACCAGCCACTTTGAACAAGATCAAGATAAGATAAGAATCGTGACGTGATTGGTTGTTCACTTGATGACGTCATTATGGGCGTGACGTCATGAGATTGGAATGTTAGGAATTTCCTAACATTCCAATGCAAAAGGGAGATATATTAGTGGATAAGGAATCATGTCATGATTGATAGGACACTTCTGACAAGATCAAGATAAGATAAGGAATCGTAACGTGAATGTTTGAATTTAATTATATGTTGATGTCACTCAAACATGCAGTTTTTTTTTTCTTCTTCTATAGATGGCTGTACTAATTTTCCAATGCATTTTGGGATATTTCTTTCCTGTTAAAGGGTGGGAATTCTTAGAGTAGAGTAGAGTCTAGTGGCGGCTGTGTTTCAAGCTTTTCTGAATAACTTAATTATATGCTGGTGTTTCTACAGCATTTTAAAATAAATTAAAATAAAACACACAGTTAAACAGCACGGTTAAATGGATTACAAAAACATTTGTATGTATGTATTCTAGAAATTCTAATGATAATTTAAATTACTTACTATCTTTCCAGAATGTCTCTTCTAAATGCGAATATTCCAAAATAGTTCAATTTTATATCCACACCACAACACAACCACAAAAACCAGAAAGAATGAAACTTCTGTAAATACTGTAACCTGAAATAGTTGAGTACTTCATCCTTTAGATTTCAGCCAGTAGGATCATGCTATGTTATTGTAATGAGTAATAGCCCCTCAGCGAGCGGTTGCTACAAATCGCGGTTTTCTTCAAAGGGATCTTTTCATGAATCATATCTGTAAATTGCGGTATTGTTCTAAAGGTATCATTTCCCCAAGTTTGGATGTTTCTCAAATACTTACATATGACTAAGTGATTAGCATTCACATGATTGTGATGACACATATCCTAAAATTATTCATTCCTGAATTGCTGTAGTAAATTAATGCTTACATTTATTTTTTTAAAAACTAATATTGACTAATAATTTTACTTGCGATTCCTTGTGCTCTTAACCTACAGTATTTCTGTAACTGAAATTTATTTATTTTTCTATCTTTAGCATTAGTAATTTTAAGTAATGGATATCCGACAAACAAGGTTTTGAACTCGCCGTTGCATTTTCTTTTAGAAATTTCTTTTGCCAGCACAATAAATAAAAAGTCATTTCTTAATATTTCAAACGAATATTAACTCTGTAATATATACTTTGTTAATTTCTATGCTAGCTTTTATTTGACTGTAATATTATTAACAAATGGCTTTGTAAAATAGCCAAATTCTTACAGTATTGTAACTTTTCAAGTGAAATTTTCTCCACTAAATTCTGTCTATTAATTTAATAACTGATTATTCTTTTTGCTTCCAAGAATTGACAGTTTCTTGAAATATTTGAGGGCTTGCATGAACAAATAAGACTATTAATTCAGTGAGTCAAAAAAGTCTCTGGTTAGTTTGTGGCATGAAATTTCACAAGAACAAAAAATGTTATGGTCTTACTTAAATTTTTATAACACATCAACGACACCCAATTTGTTCATTTAATTTACACATTTTATTTGAATGAAATATTATTTACAAATTGTATTTACTGAATCTAACATACAGAAATAAATAAAGCGAAAAATAAAATCTATTATTTTTGTTCTTTAATATTCTTATTGTTAAATTTGCACTGTTATTCAAAGCTTCTTCCCATGCTTGTGGAATTGCCATCATGTGGTTTTTGACAATGCGACTCTCATCGGAAAGTTAATTTTCATCTGGTGATCGTTGGGAATTTATTACTGCAGTAAAATTAAGGGTTGAATATTTATTTTTTTAAGCCAATACATA
Organism: Typopeltis vanoorti; assembly: GCF_054136105.1. Classification (NCBI taxonomy): domain Eukaryota; kingdom Metazoa; phylum Arthropoda; class Arachnida; order Uropygi; family Thelyphonidae; genus Typopeltis; species Typopeltis vanoorti. The sequence continues at coordinate 160,068,158 of NC_143550.1, read as the reverse complement.
TACTTCTGAGAATTATTAAAAGCACAGAATCTTTCGTTATGTTTCCAAAACATTTAAAAGTACAAGTCATGTTTTTACGTTTTGGCCATCCAATTTCATTTAAATCACGAACAGTCTTCCCTATTAACCTTGTTAATGTTTTTGATTTTTCTCTTCCTTTGAAGAGTAATATATGATATTTGCATGTTGATTCTATCATCCAATTTCTTAGTTTGTCCAGAGATAGTGAACCAATTTCCCACTTCAGCTGATGGTTATATTTTATTAACCAAGAATTCTGTTTTTTAACTCATTCAGGTAATTCTTTCCAACTACAAGGCCATTTTGTCAATGCATATCTTACAATAATTCCATCAGAAATACAAATTTCTCTAGGAAATAAATTTGAACTCTTATTCAAAAGAAATTGGCAATCAATTATCCCAATCATAACTGAAAATTCGTATTTTTCTCCCACTGTCAATTTTTATAATCGTTTTCCTTCATTCTTCTTCTTTTTAGATTACTTCATATGGCACCACAAATAAATAGTTATTTATTATTATTATTATTATTATTATTATTATTATTATTATTATTATTATTATTATTATTATTTCATTGATTATTATATCTGATCATATGTTTTATGTTAACTTTCTGTTACAAAATTCTAAACAATTAGAATATTTCACAAAGAATCTTTTCAAAGAATTTTTGGCTCACCCATTATTTTTACATTACCAAACACAAAACACCACAACACAAAACAGCAGCTGCAGTGGATGAACGATTGCCTTAAGTCCAAAGTCAGACAACTGTATGGTATTTTCTTATAGTACTGTTTACACTTACCATGCCCTACCCTGACCGTTCCTTCAAAAATGAACCTTTTGCACAGATGACTCAACAACAGGTTTTCACCTGCTGCTGGATATACTGTTGGTGTGTTTTTATCTTACTTTGTGTGGGGAAAGGTAACATTTGTATATGTGTTATCTGGAGAGTACAAACATTTTTTCTATACCAAACTTTAAGAGTTAAAGTCACGTTTTGGGTTAATTATCTGCTCTCTCTCTCTCTGTGTAAAAGAACCAAATTCTAACAGTTCGGAATTTCGATTATGTGAACGAATTGTTTTCAGAAAACTCAAACAATGACCATAGGTAGCATTAGAGAATTTCTAAAATAATCAATACATGGATATAAGTTTTCAACACATTTTTTCCCATTCCTGGCATTAATTTCACAGTTGTGATTTTAGGAGCTGATGGAAGTAAACTTTTTTCTATTAGTTATGAAGAAGCTGAGAGATTTTCACCAAAAATGTACAACATTCATAATCATTTACTATTTTTGGAAACTGAATTACCATCTATTCGTATCATGCAGAAAATTATCGCTAATGATTTAAATTCATCAATGGTAAAATTAGACTTTCAAGATTTTATCCAATTTGATAAAGATTCTTTATTTTGGGACATTTACGAACATTTTACAAAAACTGTTTGTGTATATTTGCTGCAAAAAGAATACACAGAATGTTTAGGGAGGCATGGTGTCATTTCCAGACTGACACAATATCAAACATATGGAAGTGTGGTTACCATTGTGTCTGATTTAAAAACTCTTTTGTGTGACCAGCTATTTTGATGTAATGTAACCAAGAAACAGTGTGTAACAAAAATTTTATTCATTGAACTCTTTGGAAAATATTAAGAGTCTAAACTAAATATTGTGATATATTTTTAGATAATTACATGTTTCGAATTTTTCTCACTGAATATACTTGTAAATGATATTTCAGCAAAATTAAATATACATTTGTAAACTTAAATGAACAGAGATGTGTGTTTTTGTTGTTGTGTTTTTCCACAGTGAATTTTTACTCAGTTATTCTGATTAGAACTTGATATTTAAATCCACAACTTTATATCTTAATGCAATTCTGTTTAATTGTTTTTTTAAAAAAATCACAACTGTGAATTTAATGCCAGTAATGGGGAAATGTGTTGAAAACTTATATCCATGTATTGATTATTTTAGAAATTGTCTAATGCTACCTATGGTCATTGTTTGTTTTCAGATAATTGTTATCTGAAAACAATTTGTTCACATAATCGAAATTGTTTGTACTCTCCAGATAACACATATACAAATTTTACCTTTTCCCACACAAAGTAAGATAAAAACACACCAATAGTATATTCAGCAGCATGTGAAAACATTTTGTTGAGTCATCTGCACAAAAGGTTCATTTTTGAAGCAACAGTCAGGGTAGGGCATGCTAAGTGTAAACAGTACTATAAGAAAATACCTTAGGGTAGAGTGACTTTGGACTTAAGGTAATCGTTCATCCACTGCAGCTGCTGTTTTGTGTTGTGGTGTTTGGTGTTTTGTAATGTAAAAATAATGGGTGAGCGACAAATTCTTTGAAAGTTTTCTTTGTGAAATGTTAAGAAATTTACCATAAAATATAAGATCAGAGCTAATAATCAGTGAAATAATAATAAATAACTATTTATTTGTGGTGCCATATGAAGTAATCTAAGAAGAAGAATGAAGGAAAACGAATATGAAAAATCGACAGTGGGAGAAAAATACGAATTTTCAGTTATGATTGCGATAACTGATTGCCAATTTCTTTTAAATAAGAGTTCAAATTTATTTTCTGAAGAAATGTTTATTTCTGATGGAATTATTGTAAGATATGCAGTGACAAAATCGCCTTGTAGTTGGAATGAATTACCTGAAAGAGTTAAAAAACAGAATTCTTGGTTAATAAAATATAACCATCAGCTGAAGTGGGAAATTGGTTCACTATCTCTGCACAAACTAAGAAATTGGATGATAGAATCAACATGCAATTATCAAATATTACTCTTCAAAGGAAGAGAAAAATCAAAAACATCAACAAGGTTAATAGGGAGGACTGTTCGTGATTTAAATGAAATTGGATGGCCAAAACGTAAAAACATGACGTGTACTTTTAAATGTTTTGGAAACATAACGAAAGATTCTATGCTTTTAATAATTCTCAGAAGTATATGTATTGGCTTAAAAAAAATAAATATTCATCCCTTAATTTTACTGCAGTAATAAATTCCCAACGATCACCAGATGAAAATTAACTTTCCGATGAGAGTCACATTGTCAAAAACCACATGATGGCGATTCCACAAGCATGGGAAGAAGCTTTGAACAACAGTGTAAATTTAACAATAAGAAGATTAAAGAACAAAAAAAAATGATTTTATTTTTCGCTTTATTTATTTCTGTATGTTAAATTCAGTAAATACCATTTGTAAATAATATTTCATTCAAATAAAATGTGTAAATTAAATGAACAAATTGGGTGTCGTTGATGTGTTATAAAAATTTAAGTAAGACCATAACATTTTTTTTCCTTGTGAAATTTCATGCCACAAACTAACCAGGGACTTTTTTTAACTATATATTTTATATTTTTATCTATATTACTGTAATCTTCTAGAACACAATGTATATTTTATGTGTGTGTGTGTGTGTGTGTGTGTGTGTGTGTGTGTGTGTGTGTGTGTGTGTGTGTGTGTGTGTGTGTGTGTGTGTGTGTGTGTGTGTGTGTGTGTGTGTGTGTGTGTGCGCGCGCGCGCGCGCGCGCGTGCGTGCGTGCGTGCGTGCGTGCTTGTTCTGGAGAGCAAACCATCAGAATATCACATGAAATTAACATACTGTACGTTGTACATTGACCTCGTAGCCTTAAATGTTTTCTAATTCCAAAACAAAACCATCACCTAAGAAATAAGAAATTCTGAGTTTCCTATTAAAAGACAAAAATCGAAAACACTACATACATATTTTGGAATTTAAAAAAAAAATGAAACAAATCGCATGCACCGTTTTTCTTCCCGAAAACGAATTTAAAAAAGACGTTTTTGGTTGGAACATTTTTAAATCTGCATTCAAGTTTCATCTGCAAATCGGCGCATGCATTAACGAATGTGCATGACAACATGGCATAAAGCTGCAGCCAATTTGGGGTACTAATCGTAACTGGTATTATTGCGTGAATTCTTCGATCGATTTTTTCAAGCTGTGGGATTAAAAAATCGATTTCTGGTAGGAAAAAAACCTATGTACACCATATTTATGGTAAATTAGACTCATAAATTAAACCTAAAAAGAGTAATATATTTATCTCTTTTGCCTATGATTGCAGTCTCTCCCCAAAAAGCGAAAAAGAAAAACCAGTACTGAATGAACACCTTAATAAAAATTTCTTAATAGCAATTAGAAATTGATCCCATTACGGTATATTAGAGATGCACACTTCGACGTACTTTTTAAGGATGCTACAGATTAGTTCTGGTTTGATCTAAATAAAAGTTACTTAAAATTAGATAACATGTGAACTGTTTTTTTTTTTTTTTTTTTTGAAGCTTCTAATCATTTGGAGTTTGATTTCATTTCCATATACACAAGATGAACTCATATCATGTTACACTTTCCATTCAGATTCAGTGGTACACCCCGTCCAAATAACTTATCGTCATGCAAATCAATTAAGGCCATGATAAGAAGGTCGATTCCATTGCTCTTGCACTTGGGATTTATTTCTGTTGAAGGTTCAGTTTGATTGTATCCTTAGAAACGAATAAACAAAAGAATATTCTACAACGAACAAAACAGTCATAACAATACAATAACATGTGATGCAGCAGCGAGCGAAACAATTAGAGGTGAAAGACATAATCTAGTTCTTCAGGTAATAACTGAAACCGATCACAAATATGACACGTTTCTGTGGTCGAGAGACTCATTTATCCCAACAGAATGTGGTGTTGTTGTAGCAAGTAATTTAGGCTCTTCTTTATGCATGCGCAAAATAGAAAACAATTGAAAAAAAAAGTAGAAAAGTAGTACGTATTGTTACGTGTACTGTGGCTTGATATGAAATAAACGAGAACTTCTGTAATTTGTTTACAAACTCATGAACAACACAGATTCATGTAATTTATTTAATTTATTACACACACAAACTGATGACCGAAATTGTAATATTACAATTTTTAAGTGCAAAATATATCTTTTAAGTATAGATGTATTTATTCATTCCATGTAAATATAAAGGAATACACATGACTGTCACGAGATGGCAGCACCATGAAAGTGCGATTCCTCAGTTGGAAAGGATTATATATTCGACCCATTTCTTTATGAAAGTTACAAGATGCAAATAACTTGAAAATGATTTAAAGAAAGCTTCAAAACGCGCATTGGTGATTCAGTGGTAGAATACTCGCCTGCGACGCGGGTGACGGGGTATCGATTCCCTGTTAGATGCAATAGGCCATTGTTTCAAGTTGCTGTCCATACAATGATCCCCAGTTTTCCAACTGAATTTTTTTTTTTGTCAAGCAGTGTTTTTAAACAAATTTCTTGGACAGTTTTTGCGTGCACGCATATTCTCGGATTGGTTTATTTGCCTGCCACCTTCCAAGTGTTTCTTTTTTTAAATCACAGGAGGCATGCTCTTTCGTTCTTCCGACTGTGTCACGGAAGTAATTTTAAAAATATATAATTTATAATCAGTGATGCCGGCTATTTCTGTCTTTTTCGACTACCGTAATTAGCATGTTATTAAAAGAGAAATGTCTGTCCTAATACAAATAATTCCTATGAATTCGGAAAATGCAAGCTATAACGGGAAGTCACAAGATAACTGCATAGTCTTTATTCTTTCAATCCAAAGAATAAAAAAACTGATCAAGTCTGAGTAAAATCTTAGATATCTAATCACACATCTAATCAACAAAAAGGTCACATCGACTTAGAACCAGAAAATAACAGGAAAGTACTGTGCGACCACAGATGCGATACCCTTCAACACTTCTGCGCATGACAGATGAAGGCGAATCCATTCCGATAATAGGGTAATCAATGCGTTGCGTGGGATGAGTGTTTATTATTATACGTTAGAAAATTAACTTTTCTTTTATGAAACCCTCTGCCTCGAAATCATTAATACCACGAATACACAGCATCCCATAATACTAAATGCTATTTACAGGCCACCAAACTTAAACACGATAAAATTTTTGCACGAACTCAATTGCTGGCTTTCAAGCCAAGAAATATGCTCAACCGAACACCTAATGATAATTGGCGACATAAACATAAATATTGAAATGAAAACCAGAACAACACTGTACAATACCTAGACACACTATCCATGTATAACCTAATACCAACAATAACCTCGTGTACTAGAGAAGAAATATTCGAAAATATTATCACTGCTTCCTGCCTAGATCATATAAACATCCGAGCACCACCAAACAGTTACACTGCATCAGTCATAAAGTGCAAAGTAGCAGATCATTACTTCACGGCTCTAAACCTGCACACTAAGACAATATCCATGCAATCCCCCCCCCCAGATGAAAAACAACAAAACAATAATAGATGAAGATATATTCAACCACGAAATAGAAAAACCGACTGGGAACACCTGGCATCAGATTCAGCAGATATCTTATACAACAACATTATACTCACTGGAGAAAATATATATAAGAAAGCTGCATAGAAAGTCAGAATTCGTTCAAAAATAACACAAAATCCTTGGATAACACAAAACTTGATCCTAGAAATACACAGAAAAGACGCTTTATTGAAAGAATTAAAGCGATATCCAAATAACACAGCTTTAAAAACTGAATATAACGAATCGCCTTACAACACAAATAAGAAATGCAAAAATAAAAATAAACTACTACAGAGACAAACTAACCTCTACACAAAATAACATGAAACAAACCTGTCACCTGATCAACGAGATGCTAGATTGTGCTCCCAACACCACCGCCTCTGAAACCATAAAACACAGCTTCATGAAAGACGCAAAACCTATCCGTCAACAAGCAAATGACTTTAACCAATACTTTGCAGACTCCATCCAAGAACCGCACAGAAATATTCCCCCAATCACAAAACGTGACCCTCCACTTGGATCACAATTAAAACAGACATTATGTTCCCCAACCATAAAAGAAGCAGAACTTCTCTCTGTAATACATCAAATCAAACCAAACAAAGACCCAGGAATTGATGGTTAGACCTAATGATATCAAGCAACATGCAACTAGCTTCGGCCATATCCTACTAAAATTAATAAATAAAATATTTAAACCAGGACCGACACCAAGTATGCTAAAGACCGCCATAATCATACCCATATACAAACATGGAAAAAGAAATTTAATCAGAAATTACAAACCCATAGCAAAATTACCAATAATCAATCAAATTGTGGAGCGGATCATACTGAAGAAACTCACAGCATTCACAGAGACCTTTCATATTATCCCCAAAACACAATATGGTTTTCAGAAAAATAAGGGAACAACATCCGTCTTGGAAGACTTTACACACGAAATTAATACCGCCTTAGACAAAAACAAAATTGCCATGGTAGTCTTCATTGATCTAACTAAAGCATTCGATTAAATCTAACACATCAAACCTTGTTAGAAAAGCTGAGGCATGTTGGAATAGACGGGCCTCTGCACCGGTGGTTTACAAACTACCTTCAAAATAGAAATCATATCACACGTATCGGGTCAAACCGAAGTAGAGAGCTACCAGTAACCTGTATAGTGCCACAGGGAGCTGTACTCTCCCCAACTCTATTCAGCATTTACACACACGATAATAATCTGCTACCTCTCAAAGGTAAGATCTTCCAAAACGCAGACGATACAGCTGTAATATTCATCCATGATAACGCAATCATAGCCCAAACAAATATGCAACATGACATAAATCTGCTCATAGACTGGCTCACTAAAAACTCCATACACCTAAACTCAGATAAGACAAAATCAGTGGCGAAATCGCCATGCTTGCTCAAGCTCCTTAATTGAGAAAGAAGTACTATTTATTTGTTAATAAATGCATGTATTTATAAGCATTCCATTTGGGCTTTTATTTTTTTAGACAGAAGACGTCTTAAGCTTTCGTGGCAATAATTGAGCCTTGTGTTGTGTATCGAAGGCCGATGTTTGCTCGTCTAGTCAAAGCTACCTAGGCTTGCTCGGTTGTAGGAGCTTAAAGGTCCTCGCTGCAGCACTGTGATTGCATGCGAGCGCATAGCCATTTCACGTAGTCTCACTCTGTTGCTTAAACCACAAGCCACACATTCAACGCAGCTCTAGCCAGTGAGCTTCAGCAGCCTTTACAAGTGTCAAATATGCGTGTTGCTTTGGAAAATTAAGTTATATTGCAAAAAAATGCCAAAAAGCACCTATATTTCGAAAAATGAGATCAGCTCCTGGATTCAAAGTTTCTTAAGATGGAATTACTCTACTGTTTTGTAGTAATGCATCAGGTGATTACATGACAAAACCAGTGTTTATTAACCGATCCTCAAATCCTCGTGCTATGAAAGATTAAAATATGCACTTATTTTTATTTTGCCTAAAACATTTATGCAGTACGTGCAGTGAAGCTTAATTACAATTTGTAATTTTTATAATTTTATACTATGTATTTGTGTCATAGTTTATATGTTTTCTTAACTTACATGAATTACCTGAATTAAATAAAAATATATTTTTGTTGGATATGTCATTGTTGTTTATATAATTAAAAAAAACGATTTCCAAATATAACCCTACATTTTTTTATGTGATCTGAGCTCGCATAAGGCAATTTATATAACACGGCATTTCTATGGAACCTAACATCCACGTTATACGAGGGTATTACCTGTAATTCATTATTCCGATAATCAGACTTCAATCGCACCTCTCACTCCCTGAATGATAACAAGAGCAAGCGTGAATTTCAAGACCAGCATTCTCTCCTGGACAAAATTAACGATTATTCAGAAATTCACTGACTCGACCAGTTGATAACAAACATATAACCATCCAGCATCCACTCTCCAACATAAAAAACACACAGAACAACAAAACCACTACAATCACTCAGGTTGAAACAATACGATACCTTGGAATTTACTTCGATGCAGATATGAACTGGAATAGCCACATAAACCATCTACACAACAAACTCCGAACAATAAGTGGCAAACTCTACAGGTTAAAAGACATAGTTCCCATACGGCTAAAAACACTAATATACAAAGCACTATGCCAAAATATACTAAGATACGCTATAACAACGTATGCTTTCTGTGCACCCTACAAATTAAATAGATTAATGTCGCTACAGTACAAAATGATAAAACTGATCTTTTGGGAACAAAGAGAAAATGACGACCTTATAAACATTGCAATGTCAGAACACAAAATACTGACAGAAAAACATTTGTCACTATGCAGCCTTGCTAAAACATTATTTCGATGCCAACTACAGGACAGTTAGAAATACATACCGTATAACAAGACATCAGACTACTAATTATATCACATATAAATACAATAATCACTACGGAAAGGCCACACGAAACTTCTACATCCCAGACATGATAAACAAATTACCTTTTGAATTCAGAAACCTTACAAACTACAATAGCCTGAAAAGAGCTCTAAGGACATACTACGAACAAGAAACACGCACCCAAAATACCATACAAACATAATGAAACACAATATATTCGCTCAGGCTTCCAGTTCAGCGACGCATCAACACATTCCAAGTTATCGTGCGTGCGTGCGTGCGTGTGTGTGTGTGTGCGTGCGTGCGTGCGTGCGTGTCGTACACGAATTTCACAATCAACAGCTGCAGTGGAAATGAAACCTAATAAACAGATGTCTGATTTCGTAACTTCCCAACACAGCAAACAAACCAATAAATAATAACCAACTGGTGTCATCCTGAGATAAGCTTACAAATAAACTTCGAGGATGAAAGCTGAGAAATTACATCTCACCCAAGTTTAAAAAATAAAAATTTAAAAAAAAATCCAGACCCATATATGACATTTCAGTGCATTGCAGTTACACACTGAACCAGAACCCATAAAAATCACTGAGATTACAAAACAGTATCATAGCATTGTAAACGAAGCAATAGTGAACGATGAAATCAGAAAAAACAGACTGGATGCAGATAGCATCTTTAGACTCTGCTGAAGCTGTATATAATAATCTTAAACTTGCATTTAACAAATTATATAACAAAGCATTAACAAAAATAAAAATACGCCCCCAAACGAAACAAAATCCATGGATAACAGACAACATACTAACAGACATACAAAGAAAAGATGCCCTATGGAAACAACTTAAGAAGTCGCCGAACAATATCGCTTTAAAAGCTGAATACAAAAGAAAACGGAATCTCCTAACAACCCAGATTAGAACGGCAAAAAGAAACTATTACAGCAACAAATTAACAACAGCTCAGAATGACATAAAGGAAACCTGGCACCTGATTAATGAAATGCTGGACAATATACACAGAACCACTGCCTCAGAAACAATAAAACACAGCTTTGCCTGCGATCCCAAATCCCTCAAACAGTTGGCAAACAACTTTAATCAGCATTTCGTGAACTCTGTCCAAAAGTTACAAGAAACAACCTTTCCTCACACATACGAACATTCTCCACTAGGTCCACGAGCAACCCAGTCGATGTGGTTCCCCACAGTAACAAAAGAAGAACTATCACTGGCAATTCAACAAATTAATCCTAACAAAGGACCAGGGATAGACGGAATCAGACCAAAAGACATAAAGAAACACTCAACCAACCTAATTCCAGTAATACAAAAGCTGTTAAATAAAATCTTCGAAACGGGACACATACCTGAAACACTGAAGACTGCATTAATCACACCCATACACAAACAGGGAAAAGAAACATAATAATTACAGACCTATCGCCATGCTGCCTATAATCAACCAAATCATGGAGCGCATTGTACATCATAAACTCTCCACATACGTTGAAATCATACCCAAAACACAATATGGCTTTCAAAAAAATAAAGGAACAGCAACACTCCTGGAAGATTTCACAGATCTAATAAACGCTGCATTGGATAAAAACAGAATAACATTAGTGGTATTCATTGACCTAACAAAAGCATTTGATACACTAACACATAAAACCTTGTTAACAAAACTTACCCATATTGGAATTGGAGGATGTCTACTCCAGTGGTTTAAAGCAGACACGAAAAACAGAAAGCACACCACACACATTGGATCAGCATACAGCAAAGAGATACATGTAATCTGTGGAGTACCGCAAGGAGTTGTCCTATCTCCCATTCTATTTAACATATACACACATGACATAAGCCAACTCCCCCTAAAAAGTAAAATCTTCCAGTATGCAGATGACACGGCCATAGTATCCATTCACAACAATACAAATATCGCTTACAAAATTATGCAACACGACATCAATCAAATCACTAACTGGTTAACCGAAAACGGGATATATATAAACCCTGGAAAAACAAAGCTAATGATATTCAAAAAAACCCCAAACCCTGCCCATAGAAACTAAATACCTACATACCAAGCTTAGGATAATAGCAAGCAAACTATACAGATTAAAAGACATTGCCCCAACCCACATAAAAATACTAATCTATAAAGCATTATGTGAAAACATTTTAAGATATGCAATCACATCATACGCATTCTGCGCAGACTACAGACTTAACAGGCTACAATGGTTGCAAGATAAAATGATAAAACTGATATTCTGGGAACAACCCACTCTTATGCAGGAAGCGTGGACAAAACACAAAATATTTAAGGTGAAACACTTACACCACTGCACAGTCATGTTAAAACACTACTACAGCCCAACATATAGAGTAACCAGAACAACATATCAAATAACAAGACCACAGTCAACAAACTACATAACATATAAGTACAACAATCACATAGACAAAGCCACCCGAAACTTCTACGTACCTGACATGATAAACAAACTGCCGTTCGACAACAGAAATCTAGGAACATACAGAGAGCTGAAACAGCCACTATATAAATATTATAGCGAGAATGAAAATTAGAGCAATTCCTGTTTCTCTCTCCCCCACCACACATGCACATACACACATACACCTATGAGAACCCCCTTCTTAAAAAACTATCACTACAAGAACACAAAGAAACAAACACACCACGTCTAAATCCAACCCTATTTGCACAAAAAAAGAAGAAAAAAAAAGTTAAACTGTAATAGCAGTCGAAGTGTTCCAAGCACGTACCAACAAACACTAAAATCAACACCTGGATTGTGACTAGTATAGGAACACAACCATGAAACCACCACCCTCTATCATTTATTATCTTTCTCAGATAAGCTCTGCTAAGCTTCGAGGAAGAAAATTATTAACTTGCAAGTATCTGTTATACACAATTGTAATGCGTTATAAATATTATATATATATAATTACTACAGCAACTATGTATGCAATTCATCTGAGACATAAAAAAAATTATAAATAAATAAATAAATAAACAAAATAAATAAATTATTATTATTATTATTATTATTATTATTATTATTATTATTATGTATATTCTAAATTCAAAAATTCTGTATAATCCTTATTGTAAATATTGTAAATATTATTATTGTATGTAATTTGTACTGAGACATAATGAAATGTTTAAAAAAAAAAAAGATAATAACAACACAAAGAGTGCAGGATAAATCCCACTCTCTTCATAAAAGCTAACCCCAAGCTTCGAAGTAAGTGGGATTAACTTGCCTCACTCATCTACAAGTAATCATTATAAGCAAATGCATAAAATTGTATGTATAATCATTCTTTCTCTTCTTTCTCAATTAGTATGTTTGTGCGAAATGGAAAATATAATATTTCAATTGTATAAGTGTAGCTGTGTACATTCACACTTTCTCAAACTTCGAATGAAAAAAAAAGTGAACCGTAACATGTAATATTATTTAAGTTGCGCAACTGTGAATTATATAATTGTGAATTATTACTATGATTATTATTTATAAAAAAAATTATGTTATCAACATCATTATTATTGTAATCTCATCATTGTAGAAAATGAAGTTTATATGCAGCGCTTAGTGCTGAACCTTGTTAAATAATATATTGAATGTTACTCAAGATGATTATTTTAAATATGTAAATATTTGAGAGATCAATAAAAAAAAAGATAGTCAATATAAAAAAAAATTATTATTATTATTATTAATACATTATACAGGAAAAAAAGAAAAAAAACCTTGTTACAAGGAAATTCGTAAAAGAAAAAAAAACATAATTAAACCTGTTGTAAAGAGGTAATCTTATGTGGTAAATATGTAATCACAATATTAATCATAATTTTAATTAAACAAAAGATTGATTTTTTTTGGAAAGAAAAATAAGTAATCAAGTATGTATCATATGTAATCAAATGCGATGTAATGTATGTATCATATGTAATAAAAATTATTATTATTATTAATGGTTGTTTGGTTCTTTTATGGAATTACGTTAGAAGTAACTGTGGCTATTAAGACTGTAAAAATCGTATGCAAACGGGAACCTGTGTGCTGTCCACTTCAATATTGCGATGTTTTGTTGGGAGATGTAAAAGCATCAATTACTTCAGTGAAAAACACAAAATATGATCTAGAATATCAGTGCATTGACGATTTCCTGCGCTTCTGCTATCGGACATTAATCGATATATCAAGAAAATCGTCGGAACATCTTACACTGTAATACAATTCATCGCTAGAACAACACGCTCAACGAAAATTCTGTTCTCAAGACATCCTCCGTATGTGAATGATATTTTGAAGGAATCAGAATAACGTATAGTAATGAGAAGAGTATATATAATTAAAAAAAAGACAAATCTAAAAAATCTCCAAAAAATGAACCCGAACCCATCGCTGGGGAGACTGTTATCTCATTGAATCCTCGATGCGAATTTCTTATGTTTGTCTTACACTAATTTGACTCGATTCAACACTTATGCTCATGAAAGATGTTCTAGAAGAGTGATTATTGATAAATGTTTGTTATCATCGACGGTAAACATCTATGGGAAAGTTATTATTTATTTGATGACGAAAAACTACAATTTCATTGAGTAGTCGTCAGAAACATAGAAACTAAGGAAGTTAAAATATTTTATACAAAAAAGATTTAATAAAAAAAATTAAATAAGAAAAATTCTAAATTTTAAGATATTCCTTCAAAATCGTTCAAAATATGAAAAGAAATTACGACACCAAATATAAATAATAATATATTTAAATCAAAAATGATGAAATATATACAAAGCAGAGGTAAGTAATAATATCTCCATCATACATACATGTGCTATTTGGTTAAATACTGCCACCTAACCAACACTGCTCAGACCATACGGAAAGCACTGGCATCAAATCACCCTTCCGGCAATCTGATTAAATACTTCTTAGGATTTTTCCTACCTAATTCGGGACCACTGGCCACGCCGGACCACGTGCGGAGACGGTGCCAGAGTGGTACTACACAATATGTAAACTTTTTAAAAAAATGGCAACGGATGGAGTTCGAGTGCTTCAGCTCAGCCCAAACAAGCTGTACTGGAAAATTTTTGACCACTTTGACTGGGAAAAGCCCGATCTGGGCACAAACGAAGAGGTGCTATTCACTAACATAAAAAACAGCTGGGGGCAACCATTTCACCGGGACTTAGCCTGGAGAATAGCCTACGGCAGACTCCCGGTGAAACTGGTAAAATCAGCCTACAGCTCGCGACCGTGCAACCCCTTCTGCGGTAGAAACCGTAGGGCACTTTTTCTTTCACTGCCCGCCAGTACAGCGTGTTTGGCACAGACTGGCTGAGGTACTGGCGATCCCAGCGCTCACATTCGCCGAGTAGTTTTTCTACAGTTTCCTCCCCCAGTAACCAAAAACAAGAAACACCTGATTTTCCTAATAAATGTGATCAAACACCACATTTGGAAAATCAGGAAAAAACACCTTGTAACGAGGAGGATCGCATCTATCTCCGTGTTAGGAGCTGTCTCTCAGCCTACCTCCGCCGCTTCCTGGAGCAGGAAAGGTACTTACATGGTGAGGAGCAGTTCCTGAGGAGATGGTGCGACCCGCCAACAATCTGCCAGATCATACAGGGGGGAATCCAGTTGTGTCTGCTCCTATAACACCTTCAAGTTGTAGGTGTTGACGCTATCTCGATCTTCCTTCCCGATCAGCGTTTAACCCACAGGTATGTCTAGTCCTTTCGCAGTCGAAAGTTTTTCTGTCCCCCAGGTTGGGGTTGATCTGAACAAACCCGGACTGCGAAGGCCAACATCGAGGTGGTCCCAAGCCCTTTTCAGGGCGGGGTCTTCCGGGCCAGGTCATCTCCCTTCTTTTCCTGGTTATACTGTTCTGGGTTTGCTCGGCAAACTCATTCCTCTGTAGAATTGTCTTCCACATAGTCTTTAGATTTATTTACACATGTTAAATTTGCTTAGTCTCTCCTTTTTTTTTCCTTTTCAGGATTTTTCCTTTTTTAAAGTGAAAAATCAACGACCGATTTAGAAGAACCCCTGGGGGGTTAACAGCTAAAACAGGTCAGCTGAGGCCTCATTCATCTACTCTACTACTATGCACTCTATCTTTATTTGGTCTACTACTATCTGCTGAATCTCAGCCTATCTTACTCCACAGGCCAATGATGAGATACGTTGAACTCACAAATTATTATTATTATAGTAATTAAAGGAAAGAAATTAAGTAGTATCATATATTCAAAGAAGTTCTTGGTAGAAAACTTAACGAAGAAAAAGTCGCTTTTCAAAATGAAGTTGGGATGCGATCTCTTCCTAAAAGTCAGATCACCAGGAGAATACTTTTAAGAAAAATATGTCTATTTAGAACTGTATCGCCGCTTTTGCCCTGCGCCTGGTTTGTATGAGCCTGGACAGTTAACACAGAACCCGGTCATCAATGGTGGGTTCCGACACCAATTGCTTGCTGGGCGTTGGTACGTCCATTGATGGTATATTCGTGGTAGATCTTTAATATGGTTGCCCTCAAGGATTCTGGGGATTTTTAAAACTTGTGCGATAGAATGATCCTCGCCGATGATACGTCCACGGGTCAAAGTCGCTAATATCGTCACCTTTACCCAGTTCGTCGATTGCGATACACTGTTGGGAAGCCCCGATGTCTGCTATTTACCGTCTGCGTTAGTTTTGGGAACCTTTCGTTCTGCGCGAGAAATGCCAGTTTTTGTCCTTTGAGTATACCGTATGTACGGTCTAATTTTTCAAAGGAAGTATAGCATGCAAGTTATCGTAAACTCGAATAAAAGAAGTTTTCCGGATACACATTGGTGGTGCTGGGATAGAATACTTGCCTACCACGGGGTTTCGATTCCCGGCATATGCAGTTGGTTTTCTTACGAAATGCCTTTACGTACCGAAGATATTATCCGAATTCGTACAATAAAGTACCCAACATGGTGTTCTTAGAAAGTGGACTCTTTCTGCGTTATTAGAACAATGTCATCATTTACTTTATTCTACACACATATTATGCTATGATATGCTATTGTTCGATCTAAAATGTTTTACTTTTGTAATATTGACAAGCTACTGATATCAGCTGTTATATCAGAAATGTCTGTCTTTATAGAAATAACTTCTATGACATCGGAAAATGCAATCTACAATTCGAAGTCACAAAATAACTGCATTATCTTTATTCTTTCAATTCTCAGAATAAAAAATTGATCACGTTTGCGTAAAATCTTAGACAATCAAATCCTTTTACGTCAACAAAAAGATCACATCATCTTAGAACTAGAAAATAACAGGAAAATGTCCTTCTTTGATATGCTTCGGTAAGGCTCACTTGTTATATTGAAAACCTACTGACATCAGAAAATTTGAAAGTAACAAGGAAATCGTTACTTGTTACATTTATTATTCAAACAGTTTCACAAAAATAATGAATAACTAATTCCACTTGACGGTTATAAAGATGGTGGATTCAGAAGACGAGATAAGAGACAGAGGTGGTAGTTTATCCCCAAGCGAAACCACGTGAATGTAATTTTTGTCCAGCACTCGGAGAATTTACGAGGGTTCATCATGTGAAGTAAGTTTACTAGCCCTTACGGTGGTGGAAAACCTCGGACTTTTCATCTCATAAGATAGAAGCTATCCTCCTTAGAAATTAAGAGAAAACAAAATTGAAATTATTTATATTAAAAGACAACAACTCTACATGCGGAGGGTTTGGGTTTTTATACGTAAGGTTTTTATTAGGCCAGTGTGTTATGTATGATAGCAGAGCGTGCGTTTCTGTGGTTGGTCCGTCTTGACATGAAATACGTTAGGTTCTTTTTTCGATTCTGTAGTCAAGGTTCCCTATAAGCTGCGCGCACACACATCGGACATAAAGAGAGAATACATGTCTAGTAACTGCGCGGACAAATATTTTCCTTTCAGAAATCCCAATTTATAGTGTCAATAATTTTTGAACGTACAATAAAAGCTGCGTACATGATAAATAATTAGTTACTTTTATCCTGCGTCGCGTGGGTGAACTGATGCTAACGCCAGCAAGTTGCAGAGGGAAATTTGTTTAGAGTGTCTACTGTCTAGACAGTACAGTCACTTTGACTCGTAAAATAGGTCATGGATTTTCGTAGCTACGCGGATTTAAGCGAATTAACGTAGTGATAGAAGTTTTGCAGATTACTTATCTAGAAAAAAGGGCAACATTAATATGACAAATATTAGAATACACACACTGAGGCCGAGATTGGAAACTTGCACACAAAATGTTTTTGTTGCGTATGGAAATATATAGTTTAGTGTACCATAGAGTGGTCTAACGAGGTTAAAGAAAAGACAAGATTCGTCAAAACTATTCAAACAAATTATTTAAACAGACTGGTTGACAAGGTTTATAAATGGGAAAATAAAAACCTGTACTAAGTGAACACTTTATTGAGACCTTTCCTAATAGTAATCCGAAAATTCTGCTGCTTCCATGCGACACTTGCTCACTTCTCTTCACTTTAAATCCCTTATAAAGTTTGCTTCATTCGGTTTAAACAAAGGGCGTGACCGATTGAACTATGGAGTCGAACAATAGGAAATATCTGGTAAAGAATTTACTGTAAGAAATTCAAACACATAAGAAGGACTTTCGTATATTTCGTTCAACGTATACAATCCGCCAGTTGCATGCAGCGATATCATTCATCCTCCCACTTCAATTAGTGATGTTATGAGATTACACAGTGCATATCTGATTTAACGCAACATAGAGCCGATTTTTCGAAACTTGTTATAACATGTATCTATTATTGCAATATTACCAGATGGCGCTATAGTTTTCGAAATATACGATGTATGGGAACAATATTTGGTTCAATTAACAGAATGTAGAATAGAGTGTTTTTCCAAATTTTGAAACCGCTCACCCCCACTGTGAGAGATTCTGTCAAGGGAGCGCGAAATAATATTAAAATAAAATCTTCGTTTGCAGCTGGAGTAGGACAGATGGTGAGTTGTGTGGTGTGGAATGTGTGTCCTGCAATAATATAACATGATTTAACTTTTTTCATATCTGTAATAAAAGCCGCGCATTTTTTATAATTACACTCTGGAATAGCTAATATTTCTCGAATAGCTCGACTACTACTTTGGTTTTGTAGGTGTAGACCCCAATTGCTGTTAATACTTCATTGTGTTTCAAAAAGAAAGGTGAGTCCATTTATTAATACTTTTAAAAAATATACTTTCGTTCTTCCACGCATGATTAATTCAATCCGTTCTTACGTCTTTGGATTGTTAAGATATGAATTTTAGTGAAAATGTTCTCTTCGGGTTCTGAAAGACGTCAAAAAAAAAAAAACATTCTGCCTACAAGAGCCGTATCATTATTTAATTTAAAACTTATGACAAATTCAAGGTGAATCGTTATATATATAGATGTCTCAATTGGGAAAGTTGTTTAAATGCAGTTTCGAGTTTTGAAAAAAATAATTTAAAAAAATCAAAATTCATAGAAAACCAAATGAAATGATTGAAGTGGATGGTTCTAAGCACTGACTTTTATTTGGCAGAAATGACCAGACAAAGTAGGCATGAACAATGCGAATCTTCTTCTCCAAATATATATATATATATATATATATATATATATATATATATATATATATATATATATATATATATATATATATATATATATATATATATATATATATATATATATATATATATATATATATATACAGTATATATATAAAACAATACCGTTATATCAAAATATAAAAGGTGTTTGAATAAATTGGTGTTTGGCGACTAACTAAATGGACGCAGAGTTTTGCTCTCTCTCAGGTTTCTTCGGGAATTTCGCTGCCGATAAGGTGGGGAGGGGGGTGCTTAGATTTCGAGAGGTTCCCCTGGTAGTGGGGAGGGTGTCCTCCGACACGGCTTTCTCGGAGAATGCTTACTTCGGAAATTGAGCGGTTCTGCTCGGTGGTGGGTGGAAGGCTAACGCTGAGATGGACGGTCTTTCGCCCACGAATTGAGTGGCCTAGGGATCGTCC
Organism: Typopeltis vanoorti; assembly: GCF_054136105.1. Lineage (NCBI taxonomy): Eukaryota > Metazoa > Arthropoda > Arachnida > Uropygi > Thelyphonidae > Typopeltis > Typopeltis vanoorti. The sequence continues at coordinate 160,048,664 of NC_143550.1, read as the reverse complement.
GAATTTTTAGAGACGGCTTTACCTTAACATATGGCTCCCGGGATAAGAATAGATTCATCCGCAAATCCATGCGTGTCGTAAGAGGCGACTAAATGGACGCAGAGCTTTGCTCTCTCAGGTTTCTTCCGGAATTTCGCTCCGATTAGGCGGGGGGGATTAGATTTCGGGAGGTTTGCCTGGGAGTGCATATTTTGAGTCTCTGGGAAGGGTGTCCTCCGGCACGGTCCGCTGAGGGGCTTTGTCGGTGGATGCTTTTCTCTGGAATATGAGCGGTTCTGCTCGGTGGTGGTGATGGGGGGGGGGGTGCCCCATCACCGAGTGGAGCCAACGCTGAGTTGGACGGTCTTTCGACCACTATGGAGTGGTCTAGGGATCGTCCTAATTTTTAGAGTCGGCTTTATTTAAAAAAAGGCTTAGGGATTTTAGAGACGGCGATACTTAGATATATATTATATCATTACATCTCGGTGGTGGTGGTCTGGAAGATAGGATAGTAAAAAAAATAGGCTTAGGAGAAGTAGAATGAAGAATACAGAAGAAAAGCAGACAAAATGAGGAAGAATGAGAGAGTCGGCACTATCACTGGGAGATACTCCTCCATTTAGAGACGGCGATACTTAAATATATATTATATATATATATATATATGGTATTGCCTTAGGGATTTTGAAGACAGCGATACTTAGATTATATATATATACTGTATATATATTTATTTATTTATAAAATTAATTTAACTGACTAGAACCCGAGAAATTATAACAAAAACCTTTAATAAATCACGACTAGTTTCATCTGTGCTCCGACTTCTTCAGGTGAGAAAGAAAAAACATAAAACTTATAAAAATAACAAGGTAAAAAACATGGACTTTCCAGCTTAAAAAGAAGTAGAATAGTAACAGTCATATTTGAATAGATGACCGCGTGCTACCGTTGGCATGAGTTTATAATCAAAAGTTTATAGTCTTAAATTTTCAATTTTTTGAAAAAACACCCACATTGGCAGATATTTACATGGCTCTTCGCATCACTTTCCTCCTCAGAAACTTGGTATCATCTCCACCCATGCCCATGGAGCAAGATGTCTCACTTCTACAGAAGAAGACCTTCAAATAGAGCTTAACTTCCTGAAAAACACCTTCTTAAATAATGGATATTCGTCTCGTAACATCACTAAACGTTTGAGACCACGTCAACATCCTCGACAAGAAGATGATTCCAACCCTATCACTCATATATAGTTACCATTTATCAGCCCTCTTACCCCAAAACTATCTAGAATTATGAAGAAATTCAACATAAAGACCGTCTATACTACTCTGCCAAAACTTCGTTCTTTTCTGAGTCGACCAAAACCAAAACACAACCATCTGCATTTTCCTGGTGTTTATAAAGTTTTGTGCGGCTGTGGTCGACCTTATTTTGGCCAGACAGATAAATCTGTTTCACTTCGTCTTGAGGAACATAGACGCGACATCTCTTACAGTAGAACACGAGCAAGCGCCCTTTCCAGTCATGTCCTCTTCTCGGCAAACTCTAACCTTGAAGAACAGCCACATCAAGTTGACTGGGAACGCACTACTAATTTATATATATGCAAGGATGAATTGGAAAGAAGAATTATCGAATCAAAAGAAATAGTTCTGGATCCTTCACACTTGAACAATAATCTAAGCTACAATTTGTCTGATTCCCAAAGCGCAGTAATCCAGTACTAGCGCTCTAAAATTAGCTGTCGCACACATTCAACTCATGCCAACGTAGCACGCGGTCACTTATTCATTTATGACTGTTATTATTCCACTTCTTTTTACTAAGTTGGAAAGTCCATGTTTTTTACCTTGTTATTTTTATAAGTCTTATGTTTTTTCTTTCTCACCTGAAGAAGTCGGAGCACGGATGAAACTAGTCGTGATTTATTAAAGGTTTTTGTTATACTTTCTCGAGTTCTAGTCAGTTAAATTAATTTTATAAATGTATACATCCCGAGTAAATCCTAATTTCAATAATATATACAGTATATATATATATATATATATATAAGGCCTTCTTTGGCTAAGATCAAAAGTGTAGTATCTGTTCTTATCAGTGCCTGTTCAGAACTGCTCTCATAATAAAGCAGTCTGTGTGGCTAAATCTTTAAGTAGTATCTGTTCTTGCAAAGCTTCGATCTTTGTGGAACTGCTGTCATATTAGAGACGGATATACTTAGATATATGGTCTTCTTTGGCTAAGATCAAAAGTGTAGTATAGAGACGGCCATACTTAGAGATCAAAAGTGTAGTATCTGTTCTTATCAGCTTGTTCAGAACTTCTGCCTCATATAAAGCAGTGTCTGTGTGTGGCTAAATCTTTAAGTAGTATCTGTTCTTGCAGAGTTTCGATCTTTTTGGAACTGCTGTCTTATATAAAGCAGTGAATGCTCAGAACTACTAAGACGTTTAGACAATATCTGTTCTTGCCATCTTTTTATCTCTCACTCTATAGCTGCTTATATTAACAACTGATACCACCTGTCAAAACATGGCGAGTATAAACTTACCAGATATTTAACTGTTAGATACACATTTAAGAAAGACTTTCAGCCAGAAGACATCGCTGTTCCTCTGGTTGATATTGTTAGAGTTGATAATCTCAAGTACATAAATTGTTGGGATTTTCAGAAGGGTCTTTATGAAGTAACCACCAGTAATTACAATGCAGAAAACAAGTTAATAGAAACTGCAATTGTTTTAGAAAATGAAACATCTTTTCCCATCATGATAGAAGGCGGTGGTCTTAAATTCGTTTATTTGAGAATACTTCCTTCAGAAATCGATGACCAAACTTTGAAGTCAACATTCCAAGAATATGGCTCGGTCCTAGCAGTGGTCCGAAGCAATTTTATCAAGTACCCTACAATTGAACAAGGAGATAAAATTTACATAAAAATAAATATAAAAAAACAATTCCACATTTTGTTACCATCAAGGGCTACTCCGTAATGGTCAACTATCCAGGAATGACAAGACTTTGACTTTGCAGTAGATGCCAAAAAGATGGCCACTCTGCTAAGGATTGTCCATTAAACAGATTCGGCAACTGTGCTAAGGTAGGTCATTCACAACTATGTTGTACTGAGCCCTGCATTCAATGTTGTACTGAACCTTTCTCATAGGAAATTGCAATGTCCAAAGTCTAAAGTTTTAATAGTATCTGTAGAAGATTGTCCTCCTTTACCTGCTAGAAAAAGCATAACCAAAGCGGTTGAACAAGGAATTGTTTCTCCTACAACAGATGAGAGAAAGGTTACAGATGCTCAAGACAAAGAACAAGATTTAAGTTTGGAAGTAGAGGAAAGAAATATCTCTTTAGCAAATTTTATGAATGTTTAAGACACCATAAAGTCAGTTACAGTTGAGGAAACCAAAGAAGTACCTTAAATGACAGACTGTCAAACAACAGATATAACTATTTCAAAATTCTCGTGGTGAGATAATAATCCGGAAAGTGAATTCGCTTCTCTAGAAAGAATTTTTAGTGTTTCAGAAGCCTCCTGTATGAATTACAGAAATAATGATATGGAATTTGATATGCTACAAAAGGTTATGTCGTGTTATTAAATCTCAAAGGCACATCAAATAAAGTAGAGAAACAAAATAATGTGAACGTTCCAGTCCTTTCACTAAAACAATGTAACATCGAGAATCAACTTTTCATAAGGCACTTGAGTAATAATAATTTACATGAAAGAAAGCGACTTCCTAAATATCAATCTATGATAGAACATTTGATAAACAAAGTTAAAATAGCAAACTACAAGAAGAACTCCAATTTAAATGAAGAACCTACAGTTACAGTTTATAATATGGGTATCGAACATCCAGAAAATGTAGCCCTTGAAAGGATAAGAACAAAAAGTAGTGAATCTAATAGTTCTATAACACCTGACTGTACCAAAAAAAGTAACAAGAAAACAAAGTCTTAATTTTTCTCTTCACTTATACTTTCAAACGTTACCACCATTTATTAAGCTCTGTTAAACTAAGTATCAAATTAAAAGCTAACTGTTTTGTAAAATTCCTCGCTACAACCTTAATATTTCTCTGTTCCTATCCTCTTGAGAAGTCTCCTTGAGTGCCTCTCCAGACGATGGAGACAATTTTTTTGGTCAATAGTAAGATTAATCAATGAAGTTACTTACTGAGGTTAAGCCTTAAGGTATGCTAAAAAGAAAATTTAGTTAAATTTTCTTTTTAGATTATATTCAACCAAAAGTTCTAACTGCAACCTCATGAAGATGACTTTCTCACCTCTTTAAGAAATGCAAGTAAAGAAAAAGTTATATTTTATCAGATAGTAGAATCTGTTTTCCTTCAAAGTTTACTATACTGACTGGAGCTCTTCAGCTCTATAACAGAAATGATGACTGGGTAACATCATTTAAAGTGATCGGTACTAGTCTGATCTGTTCTTACGTCAGGATGAAATTTTCAAAGATCCACCCCAATTAGTTAAACAATGTCATATATTATATGATACTACTATGGAATACATTCGTTTACATTACACTCCACTAGATAAATTATCGCCTGAGAAACTTATCAGATGGATTTCTATATATGTTCAATTTAAGGAAATCTATAGAAGGCACACTTAAAGTTTATAAAGAAAAAGTCAATTTAGTTGAACAGCCCATGGTCATATTTGAAAATATGAATATCCAATATCTAGGAAATATAGGTCCTAAAAGGACAACACCAAATAGTGAAACTAATAGTTCTTCTACATCTGACCAAAAGAAGAAAAAAAGTACAAAAAAAAGTCTTAAATTTGCTTTTCTTTTAACTCAAGTTCTAAATTTTACCAATACTTAACAATGTCTTCAAATGAAAATTAATCTCACTACAATGTTTGTTTAAAGTCCTCGCTACAATATTATTCTAAAACTCTCTTCGTCCCTGTTCTCTTGGGAAGTTACCTTGTGTGCTCCTCTAGACAACAGGCCTTCTTTTTTCCTTGCTCAGTAGCAAAGACAACCAATGGCGTTATATTCTCAGGTTGTCTCCTGCTAAAGTATTTAGTTAAATTTTACTCTACAGTTTAGATTACAAAAACCAAAAGGTTATACTGCAACCTCATGGAGATAGTTTTCTCACCACTCCATGAAATGCAGCTTTAGTCTAAAAGTTAGTTTTACCAAACTCTGTTGTTTTAAAAGTTTACTCTCTTAACGAGAGCACTTTAGCTCTATAACGGAAATGATGACTGGGTAACACCACACCAAAGTGATCGGTACTAGTCTGATCTGTTCTTATCAGTTGGATGAAAGAGAAGTTCTCCACGAATTAATAACGAAACTAGGAGACGAAAAAGAAGTAGTATGGATCACTTACTTCCCAGGAAATAGATTCCACAAATCATTCCAAAGATAATTCGGTGCAAAGAGTCCCAATAGAGCTGGAAGACCCATGAATTAAAGAAGTCTTGACAAGCTACGGCAAAGAAATCAGTATTAAACGTCAAACCTACTGTTAGAGATTTTCCTAACATTATAACAGGGAGCATGGCTATTTCCATGATAATGGAAACACCGGTTCTAAACATACTGATTGTAGTCGGATGGAAACTAGTCACGAGCTACGCGGGAGTAACACCACAGTGCACACGGTGTAGCTCAAAAGAACATCTCAGTTTTGAGTGTCCCCAAAGGAAGGCAGCAAACAGTACAGCAGAAAACATAGAGGAAAAAAGGAAACAGAACCAGCGGAAACAACAGACGATGATAGGGAGGAAAAAACGGGGAGCAGTCCACCTTTAACGGAAATCCCGAAAGAGCGAATAGAGGAGAAAGAGATACCGAAAACACAAGGAAAAACACCTCAAAAGCCAAAGAGGAAACCAAAATATAGAAAACAACACCCCCAGTAAAATACAAAATACAAAACAGCACACACTACAAAGAAACGCAGCCGTGCGAACTACAGGAGGACGACAACCAAACACAACACCCCCCCCCAACACCACAACCAAAAATAACACAACCAATTGTTACGTTTCCAGTCACAGATATTGCTTTTAAAGAAGCAAAACAAAAAACTGGCCTACGTACCAAACATAATAATCGAAATTGAAAATAATGTACCATGCCGACCATATTTAGATTGGGGTACAGAAGAAACCCCAATGAACAAAACCTTAGACGAGAGCATCCAAAAGGCATAACAATCATTGGGTGTAAACTCACACCTAGACATGGTGACAACAATAAGCACTAAGTGGGACGATGGAATCACACCCAGATATGGTGTCAGTAATACGCACTAAGTGGGACGAAGGAATAGATGCGTATACTCGAAAATACCCAAGCCACGGCAACAATAAACGTGGTAACCATTAATGTACAGGGTTTTAGAAACTTCAAAAAGCAAGAATCAATCATAACAACGAAACATACAATTCCTACTTCTACAGGAAACACACATAAACACCATAAAAGAAATCAAAAAAATCGAACAGCCATACCATCTCCAAATCTTCTAGAGCTTTGGCACCGATAAAGCAAGAGGACTTGGTATACTAGTAAAACCTCCTATGACAGGACATATCACCAACATACACAGAGACACCGAAGGAAGGGTAGTCACAATTGATTGGATAATAGATAACATAAAATACAAAATAGCCAATATATATTCACCAAATAGAAAAGCAGATCGACACACCTTTCTAGCAAGACTACATACCTATCTAGCAGGACACGACTTTCTCAAAATCGGGGAGACCGGAACATAATTGACTACTGGGTTGCAAAAAAACGGAACATGTTTTCGGCAACTTGGAGTAACACATGTAAAAACATCCACACGAGAATCGACCGGATTTACACAACAACACCACTAGCATCAGGGGATGAAAACATACGACATATCGACATGAACACCGCAGAACACCGAAGGTCGAAGCGAAAATACCTTTGGTTGCAGGCATGAAACAGGTTACTGGAAAATGAATGAACACTAGCCTCCTCCAAGACTTAGACACAAAAACAGAATACGAGAAACTATGGAACGAGACACACTCAGAACAGGAAAACATCCAAAAGTGGTGGGCCCAAATGAAAACTCTCACGGCGGATTTCTTCCGACAGACAGCAAAACGCAAACCAACCGAATAAAAAGAGAAAAGAAGAAAATTATATCGCGAACTTACACAATCCTCACGTTACACACCAACTGGCTCATTTAATCACCACACAATCAAGAAAATACAAGAAGACATCAAAGCATTAGATATACAAGAAACAAAAAAATACAAATGGAAAATAAGAGCAAACTGGCTACTCCAGGAAGTGGATAGCGCAGCCTTCTATGAAAGGCTAAACAAGAAACACGCCACCGACGTTATCAGAACCATAAAAGATGAAAACGAACAGACAATAAATACTACCCAAGACATAGCGCAAGTATTTCACAAATACTACACAAACCTATTTACACAAGCAATTAATGAAACTCAACAAATACCAACATGGGAATATACTAATTTACCACAAACACCAGAACATCACCAAGCATACCAAGAAAAACACATCACTTTAAACGAAGTTACCGAAGCAGTCAAATCCTTTGGCAACAAAAATGCACCTGGAATAGACGGAATACTCATCGAATTGTATAAGACCTTTCTCCACATAGTGGGCCAACACTTACAGAATTATTTAACAACTTCCTAGACACCGACGAAATATCCACTCAATTTAAAAACGGCGTGACAACTTTTATACCAAAACAAGGCAACAACACAAATGAGGTCACAAGTTAGAGACCAATAACACTTATAAACAGCGACTATAAAATTTTCATGAAAATATTAGATAACAGAAACACAATGCCACTCATAATAAAATCAAACCAAACAAGCGGCGTTCCAAACCTCATAAACTACGCCAACAAAAATAAAATAAATCTTTACCTCGTGAAATTCGACCTAACAAAAGCATTCGATTCAGTAAAACACGAATGCATGTTCAACACACTAAAAAATTCGAAATACACCCAAAATTAATAAACTGCATCCAGACAATTTATAAAGACAGCACCACGCAAATCAACGGAACAATTACGAATGTTATTAACATACAAAGAGAGGAAAGACCCAACACTTTTCACATTATGTATAGAACCCTTACTACAAGCTATACAGACTAACAGAAGCATTGCTGGGATGGCTCTGCCTGGCAGATCGCAAGAAGAGTGCAAAGCGATCTGCCATGCAGACGACATCACGGCGACCATATCACAAAAAGAATCTTTGCACGCTCTAATAAAACTTACAACAATTCAGCAAAACATCCGGTTTACACTAAAACCAGAAGAAAACCACCCTAAAACAAATAAACAATACAAACGAAAACCCTCCCCAGGGATGGAACATAATCACAGGACCACTGAAAATCCTGGGAGCCCCATTCACAAAAGACGAGATAACACAAAAAATAAAAACAAAAATGCAAAGCTGGAGACCGAGCTTGTTTTCGCTGCAAGCGCGAGCTCGAATCATTAATATCATATTTGTACTCAGCAATACTATACACAGCACAAATTTCACGATGGTAAATATGCCATCGACGTGAAATTTCACGTCGATGGCATACCGATATTTCTGGAACTATAAATCAGAGGAGGTAGCCAGAACCGAAATGTACGGACCAAAAACACAGGGAGGATATGAATTTCCACACTTCAAATCCAAAATTTTAGCTGCAGCTATGAAAACAGTAAAAAAAAGTACTACAACGTGAACAACACCAAGCTAAATGGTTCGCCAGGTACTGGCTTGGAATTAAAGTCCCACTATTTGGCGAACCTAAAACACTAGGACCGATAACATTAACATCAACACGATACTACACTAATATAATAGCCGAATTACAAAACCTAGAAAACAAAGGGGAAGTTATTAACTTATCGTCCGATAGCCTTCTCCAAATAACGAACAAAATAACACCGTATACCCTACAGAAACAGAAACATAGACAAACTACGACAAAAACATGGGAAAACATGCGTGGAGAATGGCCCATGCCTTCTTCCCAACGCGGCACGAACTACACAGAAGAGGGAAAGCCTCACATGAAACATGCGTCTTCTGCCCTGGGGAAGAGACAGTCGAACACGTACTGTACGATTGCCCAGTTGCGCAAGGTGTGTGGAATTTGGGAAACAAATTTAACATCCCTCTTCCATCAAAAAAAAAAAACATAGTATACCTCAATATAGACACAAAACCAATAAAGAACTTACTACTCTTATTCATAATTAAAGAATTTCGCTACCACATCTGGAAAATTAGAAACGCGAGAGCATTCTCAATCTACCAACTTGGTCTGTTAGACATCCTGGCTTCGGCGAGATGCTCAATTAGAAACTACCTGCACACAAACTTGACACTAATGGGAGAGTATAATTTCACCAAAAAGTGGTGCACGCCTCCCATATTAGCAAACATACGCGATGGGAAACTGAGATGCAATTTTTGACACCCAAACACATGACACAACATATACCCACACGCAAACAATTTAATAATAAATAAATACATGTTACTAAAATATACACGTATGTATATAATATATATATATATATATATAAAAATAAAAGTATCTGTATAAAAATATATGCATAAAAAATAAAAAATAAATAAAAAAAATGCTTACATCTTACTAACCTTACCTACTTGCTTACTAAAAAACCTTACTCACTTAACTACTAATTACTCAATTAATTACAAAAAAAAACCATACATCTTACTAACCTTACCCAGAAGTAACTGATGTATTGATTACTAATCAAATGATTACGTGAAGTTTATGTATTTTTTTAACTAGAATAATTGTTTTCTAATCATTCTATTAACAAGTTACTAAAAACTAATCCCCTGTCTCGCTGTGCCGTCTCAAATCTAACCCTAATCTTAATACTTGCATTCGAGACTGCACAGAGAACAGAATCTAGGAAGGGGTCTGGCACCTTTCGCTAGAGAGTACCTCCACCTCTATAATAATAAATCTTTAAATAGGAACCCACCCCGGCCACCCACTTCAAGCCCAGTTTTTCTTCAGCTTTCCTATCAGTCTTTTCACTTCCAGACCATAGTTTCAACAGAGCGCCCAGGTCTGTAAAATCTAGAAATCCCCACTGCTGAAGTATAGCCAGAGAGGGCAAGGATGGAACAGACCAAGGGGAGACCCAAAGAAGTAAAATGGTAAGCAACTAAAGTGTAATTAAAAAAGAAGAAGCTTAGGCTGAAACTTCAATAATTGTGTTTTATTAATAAGTATGTCTTCCATGGGCCTTGGCTGAGATATGCCCTGGTCATGGAGGATGTCTAAGAATAGTTAGAATAAACAGTCACGGTACCCAAACAAGATCTGTTCTTATCAGTTTAATCGGCTAAGAGCAAATTGTACTATCTGTTCTTCACCGTTGATATCGATACGAGTCCCACTGGGGCTCAAGATATTTAACCGGCAAATTACAGATCTTCTTAAACCCGAGACCGGGGCAATTTCAAACACTCGGTGGTGGGAATAGTGTTAGCCCCCCCCCCTCCCCTCCATCTGATCATGCCCTCTATTTTGCTGCGTGTGCGAATCCTCGGCTTTGGGGTGAACGCCACAATTCCGGCAAGGGCGATGGCCATAGCCATTATCGAATGCGCAGGCGTAGAAAACATATTTGGATTTACCCCTATGGGGGAGGCAAATATCAGTTGTTGACGAAGAGTATGGAGACAAGGGATAAACGTCTCCGAGGCTTTGAATGTGGGAAAACAAAGGTATCTCCCTTCATGGTAGGGAACATCTTAAGAAACCTTAGAATACTCAGATTTCCCCCTAGAATATGCAGAGAACAACGATATCATCCGTAGCATATTCTCTAAGTGGGGCGTTGTACGGGGAATCCAGGTTCTCAATGACGCCGACCATCCTGAGTGGAAGTCAGGGGAGGTGACCATCTCTCTGGAAATGAGAACCGAAGTTCCTAACTTTGACCTCATAAGATCTTCCCGGGGAATGGTAATTTACCCAGGCGTCAGAAATCAATGCTTCAGGTGTGGTGCCTTTATTCATCTTGGGGCAGACTGCCCTAGACTGAAATGCAAAAACTGCCTAAAAACAAGT